>NC_056725.1:1023793788-1024003788 GCF_019279795.1 Protopterus annectens
GTATATGCCCATACACATACGCGCTGTGACAGTATACATACATGTTGGCTGTCCTATCCCCTGCTATGGCACTTCCTTGTTGGACATCCACTGCCAGCAACGGCATGTGGTATGGCATTGTTCTCTCTAATGTCCCCCTGTGGCATCCCTTGTGGTGTCTCCACTGTGTACATGTTGTCCCACTGCTGTACACACGGTGTCCGCAAGAGTTGGTATGCTCAGCAGGATATCACTACATAACTACCTTTCACCACTTTCTGCATTACGGACAAGTGTAATTAATTACAACCACCATTCACATACAGTACAGCTTCGTCATACACATCATGCGTTACACAACCGTACAAATCGTGTGTTCTACATACCTTTTCGGTGTTTCGTTCTGTGTTTCGTTCCGTGTATCGTTTTTCCATTTTCTTTCACTTTCGGTTGTACACTGCTGGTTCAGTATGAGCATACGGTTTGAATATCATGAGAGTCATCCTTATATCCGTCGATACCTGCAACATGTGAAATCATCCCACCAATTGCTGTTCCTCAGTGAGTAATTACGTGCATATCACCTGTGCATCTACTCCATTCGGAAATTATGCGTCGATACTGGGGTATAATTGGATTCCTCACCTGGTCGTTGGCTATTTGCCCTACCTTCGTGGAGTGGTCTGTATTGTGTTATGTTATGTGTAACTGCAACCGCTATGCATGGCGACAGGTATATTTCGAAGTAATGTTACCCGTGGATTGTGTGTGTAGGGTGTAGTATTTGGTTCGACATGTGGGTGTCCCTGTCCTGACGACGAATGATAACGGAGTATTGCATTCAAAACTGTAACATGGCTGTTGTATTCCTTTATACAATGCATGCAAGTATGCATCCGCCTTTAATTGTGTCTCCCACGCGAGATGTGTTTATGCAGATGTCATTGACTGACTGTATGTTTGTGCTGCTATTATGGTTTGTATTCCTTTAATATCTACGGTGGGGGATATCGGTGGTTGTACATGACGGATACGGGTTGTGGGCCTTGCATCTCTACATAGACAGTATAGTTGTCTGTGTGCTCCATCCCTACCTGGAGAGTTAACAGTTAATAGTCTTTTGTTATGGGAGTGTAGCTTGGGCTGTTGTTAATTGGTTCCGATATCGTCTGCAGGTGGCCTTGCTGCATGTATACCACCGTAACTTCTGTGGTATATCAGCGGCTATGTGTACGTGAGTAATTACGTGCATATCACCTGTGCATCTACTCCATTCGGTAATTACACGTCGATACTGGGGTATAATTGGATTCTCCGCCTGGGCATTGGATATTCGCCCTACCTTCGTGGGGATGGTCTGTATTGTCTTATGTTATGTGTGACTGCATCTGCTATGCATGGGAACTAGTATGGTCTGCATTCATGTCACCCATGGATTGTGTGTGACAGGTGTAGTATTTGTTTCAACAAGTGGGTGTACCTGTCCTGCCGACGTATAATAACGGGGTATTGCATTCAAAACTGTAACTAGGCTATTGTTTGCATTTCTACAACGCATGCAATTATGCAGCCGCCTTTAATCGTGTCCCCCACGCGATATGTTGTGGTTATGCAGATGTCATTGACCGACTGTATGTTTGTGCTGCTGTTACAGTTTGGATTCCTTTATTATGTACAGTGGGGGATGTCGGTGGTTGTACATCACGGATACTGTTTGTGGGCCTTGCATATCTACATAACCAGTATAGTTGTCTGTGTGCTCCGTCCCTACTTGGAGAGTTGACAGTTAATTGTCTTTTGTTATGGGATTGTAGGTTGGGCTGTTGTCATGTGGTGTCGGTATCGCCTGCGGGTGAGCTTGATGCATGTATACCTCCGTAACATCTGTGGTATATCAGCGGTTGTGTGTATGTGACAACTATCCCTTGTCATTCTGTCCCAGATATTTGCAGTCATTGTGGTCCTGTTGTTGGGATAGCCTGTTTGCCAGTGGTTGCCACATATTCCAATGGGAATTGATTGTTTGACACTTGTAGAACACACAGCAGTGTTTACGGGCCGACACGTGGCCACGGTCAGTACTGGGGTAGCACATACGTATGTCCACGGTACATACCTATTGCTGTGTGATTTTGCCGACGTATCTTATTGCTATTAACATATCGGTGTCGTACATACAGGCATGACTATTACATACGTTCTTTCCATTTCATATGGGGTATATTCCTGTGCTACCATCTGGGACATATTCACTTTGTATCGTTCTATGTCGCGACACACCTAGCCAGGGTGGGGCTGTCACTACTACTTTGGGACTAGTAGTGTACATATGCCTGAGGCTAGTTTAGCGTATGCCTACACCTAATATTCCGCTCTGCCTCTAACGTGGCACCAACATGCACATGTTGCAGACACACACACATTACACTCACACAGCAACGCACACGGCACCCTCACTGCACACATACACATACTACGGCACTCACGGGGACGGTTGCACACAGTACCTACGTGGACCGCAACACCGGCGGCGGTGTCTACCTCTCCCTTCATATCATCATACTATTACACGTGCATGTACTGTTACAGTACTGTGGTCTGGCGATCTTTCCGCCTGGCGGTTATGCATATCGGTATGTTACCCATTCCATGGTTGGCGGTATCCTCTTATGTTGAACCTCCCGGATGTTCAGGTTGTCGTTTCACTATGTATACTATGTACAGATATTGCAGGTTACATCTCAGTCACCTTATATCCCTATAATTCCCTGTCTTAACTGTAGTATATATATGTATATGTGTACATATATTTCTATATAGATATAATTATATCTATCTACATATATATATATATATATATATATATATATATATATATATATATATATACACAAATATATATATATATATTTATATGTATACATCTTGCGGCGAACGTGGCAGGCATACAGCAACGCCGTATGCTGTAGGACCCGCGTACTGTTCAGGTGTTGGCATTACATGCTCCACTGGCTGTTGGGTGTACAGTGTTTGGGGGCTGCCTATGTTGGAGTCACACATGAGGCCACCCATACAGTACACTTTACAGGTGGTCATGTTTGTGTGCCGTCCATTTCACTGTGTGTGCAGGTAGGGAGGTGTCAGTCCATGGGGCCTACGCTGTCAGAGTATGTGCTATACGTTCCCTCTTTGCCAAGGCGTAGGCATATTGGGTACGCCTCCGTCTGCCTACTGAGGCTGGCACAGTGTGTTCCTGGTCTTGAACCCTCTGTGCCTGGACTGGCCTTGGCAGTTGTGGTGGGCCTTGTGGCCCTTCACCGTTATGTCCCTGCAGCAGCTGCTTCCGCAGGATCATATTATGTAGCATGGCACATACTATGAATATGTGGGCACATGTGCCTGGAGAGTACTGCAAGGCTCCACCAGATGTATCCAAGCACTGGAACCGTGATTTCAGCATCCCGAACACACGCTCTATGATTATTCTGGTTTGTGCGTGTGCCTCATTATGACATTCTTGCATGTGTGTGTGTGCATTTCTGATGGGAGTCATCATCCACGGCTCCAGTGCATAGCCAGCATCCCCCACGAGATGGCCTTGTGGGATGTCCCCCCTGGCAAATACCTGATACAGCTGTGAGGCATGCCAGATATGGGAGTCGTGGTAGCTTCCAGGGCTGCCAGCACACACATCCATGATAATGCCCTGAGCAGTGCACATGACCTGGCAATTGATGGAGGGGAATTCCTTGCGGTTTATGTAGCTTCTACCCTGCTCACCAGGTGGTGACTTGATTTGTATGTGCATAGTCTATCGCACCCAGTACCTCCGGGTATTGTGCCACATGGTGGAAGTGACGCATATTGCTAGCCAAATCCTCCTGAGATCTGGGGAAGTATATATGCTCATTGGCATGTGGTAACATGGCATCCAGGAACTCGTGTAGTACCCTGGATGCTGATGCCTGTGAGATGCCCATTATATCTCCAGTTGGCCTTTGAAAGGTACCTGTGGCCAGTATTCGCAAGCTTACACATACCTTTGTGTCCACTGGGATGGGTTCCCCTCTGTTGTTTCCTGTTCTCAGGCATGGCCGGCACAGCTCCACTATTTGCTGTAACGTGTCCCTGTCCACCCTGTAATGCTCTACTATCTCCAGGTCTTGTAGCCCCTGGTAGATTACCCTTGGTCTGAACACTCTCCTTTTCCTCCGAGGCCTACGGTGGTTGTCGGCACCCTCCACAACAACACCGTCTGTCTCTGACACATGCTGATGGATCACAGCCACAGCAGCACCCAACATGTACATTTTAAAAGTTCCCCGTGTGTTTACACCTATGGTGCGGTGTTTGGGAATACACGGCTGTGTGTTGTGTGCATTCACACTTTATACTATTGTGCTGTGCACACTGATGATGTCATAGGGTGTGTTTATACGGCCGTATCTGGGGGTTATCTTCCGTGTTTTACCGATGGAACTACAACACTGTTGCCTTTGGTGTTGCATTACTCTTGCCTGCTATGGATTACCTTTCGACCTTCCCTTACTATTTCTGCATGTTGCACCTACTATTTTCTGGCATGCATCCTGTAGAGCACTGTCATGTGTACTTTCTGGGACATGGCATATCGTGCGTTTTGTGTGCTGCCGCCATTGTGCTGCCTGTCTGCTTTGCTCTGCTGTGTCAGGTCTTCTATCTTTGCAATCTGATACCTCCCCTACTTTCTTTGCATTCATATGCCTCCCCTATCCCGTTTTGCAGGTTTCTGCTTGCAGAGTTGTCAGCTGCCGCCGATTGGCCTTCGTGAGTTGATTAGTGTTGATTGCTCATTAGTACTCCAATTACACTTCTTCCGCATTTCCTCATATTCTTAACATCACCTTCCTGTTTCCGATGTTGTTTGCTGGGTGAGCGTCACATGACTAGGTTAAGGGAACGTAGACATCCTCGTACACATGCACTTCTGCACGCATTGTGTGCTCTCAGCTGAACTATTACCCCACACCCCGGTCCTGCAGCTGTGATTTGCGATGTACAGCCCAGGTATGCTGTGCTCCAATGTGCTTCCTGCTACGGTGGCACACCCCTCTGCAGATGACATGTATTCCCTCTGAGCCACTCCTCAGTGTATTACCGCTGCGCCGTTTGGTACAGCCTTACGCCGGTGGGGGATTTGCGATTCAGTATTATCTGCCTCATTTGCATGGCATTGACTACTAATTCATAGTTACCACGCCGAACACTGCCACGAGTCCTTGGCAACCCTTGTACTGTGGTTGTGGCATTCCATGCATACCATGGTGTATTATGCTGTGAACCTGCTGTGTATTACGCTGCTGTTTTATAACATTGTTATATTATTTCATTGTTTTGCACCTTCCGCAAACATGTCCTAGGGTTCTGCTGTGAGTTGCTGTGGACATGCCATTTAAGTTGTTATTTACATGTTCTGCATGTTTTCCTTTGACATTGTCTGTGTATTTTGACATTGGCATATGGTACCAGTGTGATACCTGGGTCTGACACTCTTCCGTTACTCCTATGTTATGTTTGGGAAAATGTAAACCGTTTTTTTTTTTTGGTTTACATTGCCGTGGGCTTATGCTATGCCTGCGCCACTTTGTGAATCGCTATATGCCTTCATTTGCATGGTGCAACACCGCACATGGGGTGTTTAGCATACCTACGCCGGGGGCTGTGCAGATCCGGCGCACGCCAGTAGTGCACGTGGGATTGGATCGTACATGAATCGCTCGGCGGCCATATTTGGTGTTGTAACGCCTATGCTATGCGTGCGCCTGGCGCAAGGTTCATGAATCCTGGGGACTGTCTTTTTAATGGAGTGGGGGATCCCAAGTTACTTTCAAATGTGTCTAATGTTTATTGTGCAAAGTGCTTGTAGTAACAGAGTAAGAATTCTTAACATCTCCAAGTTGGACAATTCAATTTCCACTTATTTTACAACCAGCAAAAAAGAAATATTTTCAAAACAGTCTTTAAAAGGACAAGCAAGAATCCAGAGTTTAAAAATAGACTGTTCTTCCACCTGTTGCAACACTGTTCTGCCCTCTCAAAAACTAAAAGGGAGTTATACTTGGTAGCCAGTTAAGTGCAAAGCTCCATGGTATCTATTTCAGTCTTAACCCAGACTGGTGCATGAAGTTAGCAAAGAAAATCTAGCCCAAGTCATCAGAAAAACTACCATACAATTCAGGGGTGTTGCTGGTCTGACATTAGTATAATGGCAGCCAAGCAAAGACAGTTAGCTTCTCAACATATCCAAGGCCAAGGTAGAAGAAACTGGTCAGCCAAGCTAAATGGGCAAGAAAAATAGAAGGAAGACCAAAATGGGCAACAACAAGGTTCAAAATTTTAAAATCATCAAAACATTGCCATGGAAAAAAAATGTCAGCAGACTGAAATGCAAGGACACTGACAAATGCAAGCTCAGAGCAGAAAAAAAAGTGAACTGGAGACGGGAGGGGAAAATCAACAGCGGGCATGCCCCTAACTGAAATCCACTAATCAATGGTCTGGTTAGAACAGCAAAAAATATTAAAGTTGGGTTAATGAGGGTGAAGCTGCAGGAAAGTGCAGACGCATATCGATAACTACAGTAGACAGCAAACGGACAAGTTAAAAGGACTATACAAACACCTGAATTCTGCAAAGATCACCAAGCATCCTTTTCAACAAAAACGTTTTCCATTTAAATCCTGACAATTCAGATCTTATTACACACCAATAAAATAATGTGATTCAAAGAGCATGCAATCAGTTTTCAGAAACTGGTGACTAAATGCAATATACAGCCTGAGAGTACATCAAAGAATGCTATGAGGAATTAAACTACAATTTTTAGGCTTGGTATAATTATATATCTATATCTCTCTATATAATCTATATTTATATACCCACATGTATATATTTATACATATATATTACACAAACACAGTACCTCTCAAGTGTACAGATTTTCACAGAATGTCCAGATTTTTGCCTCATATTTTTGGTATGTTTTATTTATAAAATAGCTTTTTTTGGCAAATTAGTGGCAAATCATGAAAGATTGAAGTTACAAAATAATGACAGATGTCTTGAGTCTCATGAATGCATACACGTGTGTGTGTGTGTGTGTGTGTGTGTGTGTGTGTGTGTGTGTGTGTGTGTGTGTGTGTGTGTGTGTGTGTGTGTGTGTGTGTAAGATTGGGGCAGTCTGAGCATACCATCTTTCAATGAAAACAAAATATTTAATGGAAAGGAAATACATTACTATGTAGTTGCATCTATTAACCTATTAGACACATTCAGCAAAAAACAAAGAACAACTGGTAATATATGAATAAACCGCCCACATCTGATTCAGTATATCTGAGAATTGAAACTTGTATGTTGCTACATGCCTCTGTTGCCCCTCCCTACAAGTCACATCCTTGTCATCTCCCTAGTGTGACAACTCCCACTAAGACAGTACCTAATATTGGAGTCTTCTTTCTCTATGTCACACTCCCCAGATGAGAGGAATGCTGGGCAGGTAGAGTAAGATGGATCATGCAGGTGTCACCATATTTTGACTTGTGGCATTTTTGCTACTCATACATGGCCCCACCCCTCAAACTTTTACCTGCTTGCAAGGCATAATGGGCAATGGGCAGCAAGTTTGAGTCTTGTTCCTATGGGGTGGCAAGATCTTCTCAGTTCTCCTACTCCCAAGCTCAACATCATCCCTCTCTCTGAGCTCCATCCTTTGGGGGTGCAACTAGAGTGGGATAAAGACAAAGTGCTGGGGCCATGGTACTGATGGTGCGAGAGTGCAGTGCTGGCATTCAGAAATGAATGCTGATAGTGCATTTGCAGTCATGACTGAAAAAACTGACTTGATTAGTGTGTGTTGAATAATTTAGCTGCAGCAATCTGACTGGTTATTACATTTGTAGCACGTGATATGCTACAGGTTCAGAGGACTCATTTTTATTTTTTTATTTTGAGTTGAGCAGTACCAGTTTAGGACCTCTATAGGGTACCAGATAACCTAGCTATGGTTCTACCAGCTTCTGCTGGAGCACTACTGAAGTGACATTTTGTATGGACCTCTCTCAGGGAAGGAATGCCCATCCTCTCTGACTGTGCTGTTAAGCACCTGCGCCTCTAATAGAACTACATTCACTTGGGACAAAGTCAGGGTTTTATCCTTCCCTGTCACCTGCAAGGCTACCAAAATGGATCTAAAAGCAACTAATGGAAGGAAATCACTCAGTGGACATCTTAGCAACATAAACCAAAAACAAAAAGAATGACCACAATAGTAAGACAGCAAGTCATCATTCTACACTTTAGTGAACATTAAATGCTTTCATCTCCAAACTTCCCTAAGATTTCATCAGAATGTTATATTATTAATCCTTTTTTTACCAAAATAATTGCATTACTTTGGGGAAACAACACCCAAAACAGAAGTCTACTAACACACCCTTCAACCACTCCACTTCATGAAGACTGTGAGCAGCCATAATCTTGTCATGCATGACACATCCTACATAAAATGAATATTAAATCAGTAAATTTTGCAAAAGCCAATAAACTGTCAATTTAAATGTATATTGCTTTATTTAAAGCTCCACAGTGTTTTCATCTTTGTATCAAAGACTTCATCATAAACTCACTTACATATTTCAGTACTAAGACTAAACACATAATATAGTCATACAGAATCTTACTTCATTGTTTCACCTTTTTCTTCTTCCATTTTCATTTAAATTTTATCAGTCATTAATACCTGGCTGTGTACAAGCAATTTATCATACCAGTTACATTCTTTCATGTCATGCATATTTTAAACTCCATGTCCAATCCAGTGCATAAAACTAAAATTCTAAAATTCACACAAATTGAACAGAATGTCCAAATAGAGCAATTCTAGTAGCATTAGATCTCAATGCATAATCTTGTTTATATGTTATTTAATTAAGATTTCTTAGTGTATGCTCTGTGTAAAACACAATCCCCTACATTTAATAAAATCAGTGTAGGCATAGTGTAGAGCCTACATGGAATGTTACAGTGTCTGTGTACACTGTCGCCATTGGCAGTGTGCCATGCATATTAATCATGGAGCATTGCCGGGGGAGAGCCATGGGACATGGTTAGCGAATTAGTGTAGGGTGCGTGGTGCAAACTGTGTCTGCAGATGGGTAACACACTCGCTGCACTGTCCAATTGGAGTATAGCAATGTAATTTAATGTTTTTTTTTTATTTTTTAAAAAAAACATGATGTTTGCACGGAATGGCGTGGAGCTCAGCAGTGCTAAGCAGCACAGAGACACCAGACATCTAAAAATAGAAATCAGATGTATTTAATTATTTATTTAAAGGTCAAGTTAAGGCATAGCTGAGCATGTTTCCCTGATGCAGTGCAGTGCTCAGCAGTGCTTAAAGATACCTCAGAGGTATATATAAATGTACAACAGCATTCCACTTACCCAAATGGGTAGAGTTATGGCCTTATGGACAGTAAGTGCAGGTTTTGAATACCTGGAAGGGATATTAAGCATTTATTTTCCAAATACAAATTATACTAATTATTTTTAAATCCTGATCTGCTGTGCTCAGCTAAGCTCTGCTAAGACATGCTAAGTCTTGCACTGCTTAAACAAGATGCATTTTAGCACTGTCTGGCAGTGATTGACACTGCTCAGCTGTGCTTAGCTGGTTTGCACACTACTAAGTACTGCTAATCATTGCCAGTTTAAGCAATGACCAGTCCTGGTTTACGTGGTGCTAAGTAATGTGCGGTATTTTTAAATATTGCCCAATGGCATGTAAGGGCATGAAAACAGGCTACATTAAGTTCACTAGGCAGGAATACAGTATATTCTATTGGAGACTGAACTGTGCAGTAACTATAGCTGGCATTGGAGAGGGTGCACACTTCCAGGTGCAGTGGTGGGGCATTCAGGAGTCCAGGGTCATGGTTGGATTCCTGGTGAAAAACCATGATGACCGGTTGCTGCAGGGTGAGTTCCAGGGCTCAGAGTTCAAGGCAGAGGCCTGGGACTGGATAGCACATCAGTTCACCAGTGAGACAGGTATCCTCCACACAGGTGAGTAGGTGTGTCACCATTATGATGACCTGAAACATCAGACGGGAGATGTCGTTTGCCACCTGGGTCCAAGATGCTCGGGCAGGGAATTCCCCACAAGTATGTAAGTACTGTTACCATTGTTTCACGAATACCTAATCTAAATGTCTGATAAACAGGCATGCATAATGGTGTGCTTCTCTCCCTACAGCTGCAGAGGAGAGAGCTTGCAATGTTGAGGTGCAGGCACTTGGTTGCACCATGAGTGTGGTGAGTACAGATGTATTTTTCAATTTATAGTCATATAAGCAAGAAAGAGTAAAGCATTAGCTACCATTAGGTATATGCAGTAAAGATTTCATTGCAATGAATGTGGCTGTAGACCTGTAATGCAATAAGTGACTACTGCCAACTGTACAGCAATAAGCAGGGAAGAGTAAAGCATTAAACTTGATAAAGTAAATGAAATAAAGTTTCTACTCCAATAACTGTGGAATTACAGCTGTATTGCAACACCTGCATTACAACAACTACCGTGCAATAAAAACATGAAACTATATCAGTAACTGCAGGAAGGTAACTCTAATAAAGCTGTGTTGTGCAATATGTGTGGAATTAGGCATGTTTTGCATAAAATCAATTCTGACAACCGTTCTGCAATAAAAACATAAAACAAGACCAGTTTCTGCCTCAGAGTATATCTAATAGAATGTTGCGCAATAAGTGTAGATTCAGAAATACATTATGATACCTGTTCTGCAATAACACATGAAGCAATAGCAATAACACCCAATGTATATTGTGTTTATCAGGATTGTCTTGTTTTAACCATCGCATTTCAGCTATATGCATTCAGGCTGTGAGGTACAGTGCTGCAGGCAAGTATAACAGTGTAATTGCTGTAGACTGCAAATATACTGTCTGCAAATGTATATGGGCAAGATGGTAAAACTAATAATCTAATATGTTTGCTAAACTTCACAGATATTTCAACCCAGTAACAATATATTGTGTACGCCTTCATTCTATGTAGTAATGTATAGGTTACCTAGTATCTCTGTCATGCTTGAATTTCATGCCTGTGTGTTCAACTGTCACTGCAGTCTAGTATAAAACTGTACTACTATTACCAGGTCATATACTGGTTCCAGGTGAGCTGTAGGGAAATATCAGTCAGTAAGTCAGTAGCAGTGACTCAGTAGCTCAGTTTGTTAAATGCTCTGTCTGAAGTACATTTTGCCACACACAGATCAGGGTTTGAATCCAGTGCTCTGTAGCACTATATGTTAAAGTATCAGTCAAAAAATGATTACAGATTTTCTCTCCACAGAAACTACAGGAAAAAGAGTGAGTTATCCCATAGTCTGAGTAAACGACTGCATGCTTAGATGTCACAAACTGTTAAAATCATTACCAGGTATGTGAATATACAGCATAAAATAAAGGACATTAATATAATACTAATAAAATAAAATAAATACAATGTATAATCATTGGTATGTCTATATGACTGGAGTGTCTGCTAAAGGTTGCTGCAGTCAATTAATACATTCAATACAGATGTCTGCAGTCACTGCTATTGGGTGCTATCTCCATCTCTGTCAATCAAGGTATGATAGTAGTATAGTTTATGTACTGTACACATACATGTTTCTCATGTGTCACAATGTCACAGAATGTAATTAGTAGTGTGTAATCCCTCTGTCATACATTTACCATTGACATGAGTATCTAACCAGGAATGTATCACTACATCAGCCCCCAGTAGACCTTGGTAGTTATATAGGTCCACCTGATGTGCATTGGTTATGGTTTACTATTAACATCTTTTGTTATATTAAACTTTATTATGGGGCATGTGTTTTATGATTGTTATGTATTATAATGGTTGCATATTAACATATCTTGTTGAATTACATATGTTGCTGGCCTTGTGCCGTAACTGTTACTGGCATACTGTTGATATACTGACTGTTATGTTATTTATTGTTGTGTTCCATATAATATGCATTAAAATGTGATTGGGTTATTTCCAATGTTCTGGCATGCTGTTATTACTAGCAAATTGTTTTGTTCATAATTAACCTATACACATTGCTATATCTCTATCACCACAGCATGAAAGGGTAGGCCAGTTCATGCTGATCCACTTATCCTACCTCAGCCAGCTGAGGCTCTAGGTACTAGCACTTCTGGGACAAGGCCGGTGGTGCCCCCTCCTCTAGCCCTGCACCATCTTTGGGTGGAACCGCCTCAGGGGACAGGGCTCATCCCCACCCCTGGGAGTGGTGACGGAGGTGTGGTAGTCACCCAAGATCAACTACTGGCAATGGTACACAGGATAGTTCATAGGAGCTATGAATGACTCCTGCTCCAGATTGAGGGCAGACTCAACAACCTGGTGGGACCTGCTGTCCCTGGTACCCAGTCTACAGCACAGCCACCTTTGGGGCAGTGAAGGAGCAGTATTGACAGCCCATGGGTGGGGATGTCAGTCATGCTGCTGCTGTGTGGAGGCACATGCTTCTCAGATTACACAACATCCTCCCCATCCAAGATGTTTACCCCCTCATGTGTCACACACCACTCCTGTCTGCTGTCTTGTCTGTCTTGTCTGTCTGCCATTGCATCCTCACCTATGCAACTTATCTCTCAACACATACCTATAGCTCTTCCACAAAGATTTCTGAAGAAGTTTGCTATCAGGCTGATGAAAAGCGCTTTAAACAGTGGAATAAATAGTGTTATTTGACTCTTCTCGGACTGTGTTGCTGGTTTTTTGAACCTGTTTTTGGATTTATACACTTTCCTAGGTGTCAGTGGCACAGTACATATGTTCAAATGCACATACTGACGGATGCAGACTTGTGTCACAGCCTGTACGTCAGCACATATATCTGGCAAATACAGCTGCTCCAGCAGTAACTCAGTCTGTTAAACACATTTTATACAGGACATTTTGCCACACACACAGTCCTGGGTTCAAATCTAATGTGTTGCACTTCAATTACATTATTGTGAACACAGCAAGTAATGACTGACTCATGCAATTTTAATCTCCATTGGTTACTGCTACTGAATTATCAGCTACCAAGTTTTGCAAGTCACAGGCCTGCAGGTAGGGACACACTGCACATATTCAGATAGCCTAACTATATCTCGCCTACTACTCTGCTATTAGCACTGTTGCATAACAGATGTACCTTAAGCACATGCCTCTATTGGACTGTAATGGGTACCCTTACCCTGGGTCTCCTGTAAAGACAGGCTTGACACAACTGCCACAGTTACATGTACAGCTTGCAGGCATCCAAAGTGTTCATACTCCCTCCATTGTGTCCTAAGCTGCACCAGCAGCTGTAGCCTGGAGTATACATGACTGTATGTTAAGGTAGCTGCTACAGACTGACCATACCTCCCAATCCCCTATAACAAGGGATTCAGACACAACCATACATAAAGGAGGGGACAAAGGCCTAGAGATAGGTACATGCTTCACAGTTTGCCCCTACAAAGGTAGTAGTAAGTTGATAGAAGAGCAGCTACTGCATTACCATACATATTCTGATGATTATGAAGTATAACTATCCGACCTCAGCCCACAATGTTTGCCAGTGACCTGCGAGATGACCACACTGTCATGGGACACTGACCAACATATGAGGCAAAACTTTGGCATACTTCATACATTTCTACAGTGGACAGTATTTGTACTTATCCTCTGCAATGCTGTAGTCTACACACCTCAGTAATGTCCATCTCAAAAACTAAGAAAGGGGCCAAGGCCTACATGAAGGCCTTATATACTGCACTGTGGTGCCATGTCATTGGCTAATGATAGTGCAATTCAGCTGTTTTGGATGCAGTTAGCAAGTCTGAGCCACAGATTGGTGCACAAGCAATTATCTGTTAATGAGCATTACCTACAAAAGGCAACTGCTTATAGGGAACAGGTATGTATATGGTTTTACTCACATAGACAGCATATGTGTAATGCATTTTCAGAGGAACCCTTCAATACAAGGAATACATCACACTACCAGGTATGTACTACATTTCCTCATAAAAAGGGATGCAGATGGGATGGTGGAGGTATGGGGAATAGGGATTAAAACAGTAGGCTTGTATTAGAGCTATGATAATGACATGTCCGTGATACTCTGCTATCCAATACCTACAGGCATGCCTCTCAATTGTCCCTGCTTTGAATCATATCTCTGCTCTGTCCCTGTCCATCCCTCCTACAACAGTCGGCTGTTATAGTAAAGATAGTGGATTACACCTAAGACATAGTGACACTAAGTAAGGGTGTACACTCCAGTAACGTCAACCTATGGACTGTAATTCACCTCCTCTCAGTCTGTTGATGTCACACATAAATGATAAATAGTACTAACATTGTAAATGTGTTCCTGAATGTCCCTTATGTACTCTGGCTAAATCCCTGTTTCATGGACAATCATCGCTGTCTGGTTGAGAGCTATGCCTAACATACCTCTCAACCTTCTACAGTAAGAAATCAGGACAAAGCCATATTTAATGGGGGGACAAAGGCTCAAAGTCAGTGACAGAGTATACACATTGGCCATACAAAGTAAGAATGTGATTAGAGTAACAGATATTACTGTGTCAGTTTTCTGACTGCAACCATCAGTCAGTGGACAACTATTTTCAGACATACACAAGTTTGTGCAAGAAAGACCACAGCTATGAGGCAAACATTGTGATATTCTGCAAAAATTGGCATAGTTGAGAGGTATGATGCCTACAGGGAGCATATATGACAGCAAGTTTGCATTGCTGTCTGTCATTGTAGCACACTGGTGTGGCTGGACTGTCCCATATAGTTGTTGGAACAGCACACTGCTATTTGTCTGACAGTAGCTGTGTCAAATATTAGTGGGGATTTGCCCATAGGAGACACGCCACTGTACACTGCAGTGATGGCTGTAGAGACATACAGCAAAATCTGTCCCAGCAAATGGGTACATTACCCAATATTGCTACTATCTTGGTGATAGCCACACATGCAGTGTGTTGCCAAACTGTGGGGTATGACATGTGAGGGAGTAGTGGATAGTGCAGACCATTATGGGTGTGTAGTGTGTGCACATAGTGAACATCCATGTATCTGATCCAGTAATGTGTTCCCCTCTTGTTGTCTTGCAGGAACGACATACTGATGGAGACACCCTCCATTTTCATCTACAGAAAATGATGCTATACTGGATGCCCTCAAACTCAACCATCACATCATGCTGTCAAGGGGTCACCACAGTCATGAACAGTGGGCAGTATTGCGGGCTAACCTTATGAGGGCTGTTACTGATACTGTCCAACAGGCAGGACTTATGATCAGGTTTGACACCAGGACACAGACACGGTCAATGCTGCACATCAAAGGGCAGCTGCTGTTGCCAGGGTTCGTGCTGTCACCAGTGAAGGTCCTGCAACAGAACAACCATTCTCAGACACAGAGGAATTCCTGGCAAACCTAGGATCAACCCACACCTCCCAGCCAACCATCATGCCATACATCCTGGAGGTGGGTGCCACAGCGTCCACATCAGAAGAGTGTCCAGGTACACTAACTGTGTTCACCAGTATAATACATTAGCAGTCACTGTGGCAGGCTCTGCAGACCAGTACATGGGTGTCAGGTCTATCTGCATTGCAGGGGGGTTGGCTTTTGCCCACAGTTGTGCACACATATTCAGAATGTCAGCAATTTAACCAGTATCACGTTAGCTACTGTACATGCAGATATATGCACATATTACCTTGTAGCACTGCAACATTTGGTGTTGCTGACAATACCTCTCCCTCATGTTTTCCCAGGTCTGTCAAGTGTGGCCGGAGTTCATGGTCTCGTACCTGGTAAGTGTGATACTGTTGTTTTGGCAGATCAGATATACCTTATGAATGTTATGGGCTGCCATTTTGCCTTTTGCACAACTGTTGTGCTTAACTGGAGTAGAATAATTGTATGTTCAATTTTGGACCAGTTAACTACAGTGCATAGCCTAGGGGATGGCAGGTGTGTATTTGTACAAAAAATTATGTTTGCACTTATAGTTATGAGCAACTATGCAACCTGCTATACATGAGGGAATTACTCCAAGATGTCCATTCAAACACAATAGGGAGACGGTGCATACCTGAGGCAGTGCTACTGCAACTGGCATATCATTGTCAAGAATGGCATACTGGGTTTTCTATGTAGTTCTGATACATACACTGTCATATTATATACATCAAAGGTTTATTGAACTGGCAACGTTACCTAGATGTAGGTGACGTGCATGTTATACAGGGCCTGGGTTGTCTGTGTATGTTGTTGTGAGTGTGTGGGTTGTGCATGGGATCAGAGATGAGAAGATTTGGGACGTAATGCAGTTGTGGATCTACAGCTGTATGAGTTTGTGTGGACTGCCAACATAAAAGTGCTGGTGGTAATGTACTGCTTTTGTCTTGCTTCTCACAGATGAAAAGGAGGATTGGAGTCTGTCCCCCTCTCAATCTGATGTTATTGTCTCATCAAACTCTGATGATGATGGTGGCCATAGTGAGGCACAGGTGGGGTTGTCAGAGGCTGAATCTGTCCCAAATATTGACGTCCCTCTTCTGGCCCCATTGTCCCTACACACAGTCAGTATGTCCACACATACCCAGTCACCAGAGACCACAGATATTTGACAGTCAGAGGGCAGTGACATAGTACAGGGCAGTGTGAGAACTATGGCATCAGTGAGTGTAGACACTGGCCATAGCCAGAGAGCTGGTGAGGTCCCACACAGGCAGATTGACATGGGTGTTCAAAGGAGGACTGCTGCCCATTCACTTCCTGTTCCAGGTGTCACATCATGGGTCACTTGCCGCATGTTTCGGACTGTCATGGAGGCACAGGCATGAGCTAAATGCAACACCAGATGGATGCTTAGGATTATGGATACAGCACAGTCTGACATCCATGACTGTCTCCACCACATTGGTGATGCCATGGAACATTTCACTAATGTAAAGGACAGACAGTGAGCTCAGACAATGTCTGAGTGCATATTGTCTGTGCTGAAACATATGGTTGGAGTTGAGCGTTAGACACATGAACGTAGGCTAGCAACACCATCTGCTGGGGAGTCCACGTGGCTGTGCAAATTCACGTTCCTGTAGTGGCAGTACCTTCAGCACTACAGAGGAAGGTGTGCTGCCCACAGCATGATATGGCTGGCCATGGGCACATGCTCCTTGGTGGTCCCATGGGGGACACAGGGCCAGTGGACAGTAGTCACCATCAGGTAGTAGCACTGCATCTGACCTTGGGAATGCTGCTGCCCATGCTACTCATGGCCAAGCCAATTTCTGTGTTCATTACCAGCGATGGTGAACTGTCCACTTTACCATGTACGATCCGCAGCTGTCCACCATATGCATGTGTAGAGCTAGCACTGAGCTTGCCTGTGTACACAAACATGTCAACACCACTCTCAGATGCAGGTCAGCTACAGACACACACACACACACACACACACACACACACACACACACACACACACACACACACACAGCACCACCCATGGCCCATGTCATCAGCACAGCTTCTTGACTCACACACATGCTGTCAACTGTTTGGCACAGCCTAGGCCTTCTGCACTTTGTGCATGTAATGATACCAGTGCCACATCCCTGCCATCCATGCCATCAATGTGGGGACCTGCATATATGTGTCTAATGCATAGGGTAACTATATAACTTTACATGTGTTTATGTAGTGCAGTAGTATCATGTCATGGCAGTTGTTGTGGACCTGGGCCATGACAGGTATTATATACTGTATCCTGGCATGTGTCAGGACTACACATCAAACATTGTGTATCTTTGTTTTCTGTTGGTATACTGGCAGCAGTGTTACAGAATGACAGGTGTGTCATGGAGCTGTGTATGTATTTGCCCCAGGAGTTTGAGCAGTGCAGCTATGGACACATAATGGCAATACAGCAGCACATGATGGCAAGGCAGCACAGCAGAGATAGGACATCAACAAGGTATGCCAGTATATGTATATGGCTCCCTAGGTGCATATATGTAGAACACTGTGTCAGGGACAATGAGACAGTCAGTGTCATCATACTTTCATACCCTGTGACACACTCTATTAACCTTGATACATGTCACCTGGGTAGTCTGCATGTACAACTGTAGATGGTAGTGGACATCAATTATGCTTATGTAGAGGAGAGCAGTTTAGGACTAGCATCTGGTCATAGTGCCATAAAATGCATGACCAAATGCACAGGGCCAGGCTACATGGGCATGTCTCAAGTGCTGTAAGAGGACAAATTTACACACACACACACACACACACACACACACACACACACACACACACACACACACACACACACACACACACACACATTGGATGCTGTGAGATTAGAACTCTTACCTATCTAGTATTACACATTATAGCTCAAAGTACTTATTGCATGCACCACTTTGTCTACCTAATACATTCGTTGCCAGTGCTGTTAAGGTGGATGACATCAGCAGGCCTTGCAATGGAGTCCAATATTGAGGCCAGCAGCTAGTCAGTGGCCATAAAATGCCTAACTGTTGTACAGAGATAGCCAACAGGGGGCTTGTCTGATGGTCTGCATGAACACATATTTACACACATACACAAGTTGAATGTTGTGAGATTAGAACCCCTACCTATCTAGTACTATATACTATAGCTCACAGTACTTATTGCATGCACCACACTATTGACTTCATAATACACTGTCAGCCAGTGCTTTTAAGGTGGATGACATCAACAGGCCCTGTAATGGAGGCCAATGTTGAGGTCAGCAGCTCGTCAGTGGGCATAAAATGCATAACTATTGCACAAAGATAGCCTAAAGAGGCTTGTCTGAAGTGCTGCATGGGGATATATTCACACACACACACACACACACACACACACACACACACACACACACACACACACACACACAGTTGGATGATGTGTGATTAGAGCTTCTACCTATCTAGTATTACATACTATAACTTGCACTACTTACCGCATGCTCCATGGAGTTTATCTATTGTTAGATAGTCAGCCAGTGCTCTTAAGGTGGATGATATCCACAGACCTTGTAGAAGAGGGAATTTAGAGGCCAGCAGCCAGTCACAAGGCCATAAAAGGCATAGCATTGCATGGAGACAGGCCATATGGGCATGTCCATAGTGCTGTGAGGTGATGTATTGATACAGAGAGAGAGAGAGCTTGAGGATGTGAGATAAAACTCCTATCTATCTAGTATTACACACCACAGCTTACAGTACCTATCCCACATGCCACAGATTATGTCTGTTTCCATAGGTTGATGCAGGCACAGTCCTTGTGGAGTAAGCAAAGTGGCCTTGTGTTAGCATGTGTGGCCTGCAGAATGATACTGCTTGGTACTGTTATTGTATCTAGTGTCCTAGTAATATCCCTGCTATGTGTGTACACTTACCAGTCTGGCTGTTTTCAATTTATAGGCAGACATGTGGCCAGGGGCAATATGGCCTGTCCAAGGACTGCATTGTACCCACTGTACATTACACCACCTGCGTACCTATGTCTGTCTGCAGGGTGACAGCTCACAGGCTCAGGGATCTGTGGGTGAGTGGATTATGTACTGTTGCGGCCTTGATCTGGTGTCATCGGTCAGCTGCTGTGATGTGTATGTGCAGATAACTCCATCATTCAGTGGTATGTGGGAACATTCATACATCCCCGCCAATGTCTATATCAATGGTGTATAACAGGTTTGTCTCCATAAATGTAGTTGTGTGTGTCAGTAATATAAATATGTTATATAGACGTATGTGGGGAGTCTATGTATCATTGTATTTATAAAGCTATATTAACATCTTGTTATTATACATATATATATATATATATATATATATATATATATATATATATATATGAGACATACTGATAGAGACACTAATTAAGCATTAGGGGGCTATGGAGAGACAGATATGTATACATAGCTGTATGTATGTACAGACATATTTCCACATAGCAGGTCTTTGGGCAGTAGAGGCAACAGACTTGGGCTCAAGTTAGCTAAGTGTAGGAGCATGCCCAGTGTGATTGTCAGTACTTACAAGGTGCCTCCCAGCCAGAGCTACCTGTACTCCAGTCAGGGATTATTGTGTGCTGCAAGCCATTGGCTGCTGCACCTGTTACCACAGTACTGAAGTTGCCTGATATTGTCCAAGGTATTCCCAGCTGTTTGCTGACCTTAATATATAACTCAAACTTCAGAACTGTAGAGAGCATCACAGACTGTCCAGACTCTTGCCGCATATTTTTGGCCTGTTTCACATAACATTGTTGTTTTCTGGCAGATTAGTGGCAAATCAGTCAAGATTGAAGTAAATTAATATTGACAGATATTTGAGTTTCAGACTCCATACACAGCAGGAGAGTAATGCGAATGCAGCACCTGTTATTCTATCCACATTCTACATTTGTAGGAGCAATTATTTAAAACCTGCCCCAAGTTGTGGGCCTTGGTCCTACTTTTATTAATTTTATTTCATCAGATTTCCTGCTGTAAGACGTTGAGAGGTATGACATGACTGGAGTACATGGTGAAACACCACACACAGGGTGACAGTCTGTATACCTCTCCCTGTACATGTTTTTGCATAATGTCCAGCATTTTGCCCCATATCTCTGCTGTGTTCCTCATACATTTGTGGTTTTCCAGTGCTATACTGTACATCGGTCACAGACTTGTTATACCGACTGACACATTTACTGATGGTCTATACATCCTGCAGCTAATCTGACCTGTTGCAGCCTGCTGTTAAACTAACCACCTGCTGGGTTACTCAGAGCATGTATGATGTCTGTCTGTTGTATGGCCCTTTCCACCTCCATTCACTCTGACTTTGTCCAGCTTTCTTGCAGTAACAGACTGAGGGGTTCTGACAGTCTGTGGGACTACCACCGTATGAGTACCTCATATGCAAAACATGTTGGATGCTGCTAGATTTGAACCATCAACACCATCACACATGTGACTATCCCCGGATCACTGAGCCACACTGCCTGCCAGATAGAGAGATTTCCTCCCTCACACTATCAACAAGATAGAGGAATTTTCTGGTTTGATGGTATATCATTGCAGACTTACTGTTACAGCAGTTGTATGGCAACACTGATGTATTTGGAGTGGAAGATGACCAGATGATGCTCTGCTGGCATAGACAGTTATTTGGGGTGGAAGACGACCAGATGATGCCCTGCTGGCATAGACAGTCATGCAACTGTCTTGTGATCCCACTGTTTGGCACCTCTCTGGACTACTGTTGTGGAACTTCCAGCCATGTAGTCTAGTGGCGATTATGGGGCACATACTAGTGAACAGAGTACCTGTTGTCCCAAGTGGCTGTTAGATCTGTACATGTAGCCCTGTATCCCACTATATATCTCTGCAAGTAGCCAAGTAACACACTATATATAGCCCTTTATATTCCCTTGCTTATATGCAGCAGGTCCATACATATGCTACCATATTATAGTACACCTTTCAAGAGGTGTACTGGAGAGTGACTTACCTTGTGAATGCAGCAGTTGACAGACCTGTAGTTTGGGGCTGACTCTGTCTGATGCAGGCAGTCTACAATGAATATATGGTAAGGTACAGGTTGTGTGGCTTGGCTAGCATCATTTTTACTGATATGTATGCAAGTTGGAGTACTGTATCAGTCCCTAGGGCCCTAGGTTGTCAGTGCATGTGTTATGCATTGTCTTTTGGCCAAGACCAGGGCATAATGGGCATGTCTATGTCTGCCTACAGGGACAGCCTTGGGGTGGTCCTCCTCCGAGTCTCCCTATGGGTGCAGCTGTGGTGACCTAGACACTGGTGAGGGGGCTGTGTATCCCTGCCCTTTGCTGACCATGCTGCAGCTGTTTCTGCAGGATCATATTCTGTACCACGGCACATACTGTGAACATTTGTGCACATGTGGTTGAAGAGTACTGCAAGTCTCCGCCAGATATATTTAGGTACTGAAACTGTGACTTCAACAGCCCAAACAGATGCATCCCCAAGTAAATGGCTGTGTGGGATGTCCCCCTAGCAAACATCTGGTACAGCTGTGATACATGCCAGATATGGGAGTCATGATAACTGGCAGGACTGCCAGCACCACACATTCATGATAATGCCCTGGGCAATGCATGCAACCTGGCAGGTGATGGAGTGATACCCCTTGCGGTTGACATAGAGTCTACCCTCTTCACCAGGTGGTACCTTGATGTGTACATGAGTGAAATCTATGGCAACCAGTACCTCAGGGTAGTCTACTACATGGCAGAAGAGTCACATACTGCTGGCCCTCCACTCAGGGGTGTGGGGAAGATAAATGAGCTCACTAGCATGTGGTAGCATGACATTCAGGAATTGGTGGAACACCCTTTAAGAGGATGCCTGTGAGACCCCATCATGTCCCCAGTTGGTCTTTGGAAAGTAGCTGTAGCTAGTATCCTAAGGGCTACACATACCTTTGTTTCCGCTGGGATGGGTTCCCTTCTGTTGGCTCTGGGTCTGAGCTGACAGCGGCAGAGCGCACGGTGTTGTTGAAGTATGTCCCTGTCCACCCTGTAGCACTCTACAATCTCCAGCTCATGTAGCTCCTGGTAGGTTACTCTGGGCCTGAACACTCTTCTCCTTCTCAGTCTAGGCTATGGTCAGCAGCAGCAGCAACTGGATTGACCTCAGCATCTA
The DNA here is from genome assembly GCF_019279795.1 of Protopterus annectens. Classification (NCBI taxonomy): domain Eukaryota; kingdom Metazoa; phylum Chordata; order Ceratodontiformes; family Protopteridae; genus Protopterus; species Protopterus annectens. The sequence goes on from NC_056725.1 coordinate 1,023,816,624, forward strand.
GCACATACATATGTAGCAGACTTGCAGCAGCCCTAGCATTCTGTAGGTTAAAATTCCAAAGTCAGTACTCCAATTGTGCAGAGTATGGGTAAAAATTAGATTGTAGGGTGTATCCATACTTTGTAGTGCTCTGGTGTAGATGTACTTTGTGTGAATGGCTAGCTATGATGATTCAACCTGCCAAGTACATCATTAAGGGGTCTTAATTAATATATCAGTAATTAATATATCATTGGCTTTCTCAGCCAATTTTGTGACAGCCTTCCTTGCTGATCACTGCAGCACACTGTGCAAACCCGCTCCACAAAGAGAAACAAAGTTCAGCAGTTAGTAGACACCCCCCCCCATAGCAGGTCACATTTAGCATGGCTGCATGCCAAGCCAACAAGCTTAAATATGCTCAAACCTGCTGAAACACACACCCCTAAGGTAAACAAAGCTTATCAGTCACCAGACACATCCCCCTGCTGAGCAAAGCAGAGCACGGCTCAAACCAGGCACTGCTGAGCTCCAGTGAGCTTAAAGGTTTATGGACAAACCCCCGTTTTGATGTCAGCTACCTCTTCTGTGGACACCCACATAGTTCTGGGACCACAAGGATGGGATCTGCGGACATAGATAACCATTTGTGCTATTCAGTAACCTCAGCTCATTTGCATACAGATCTGTGCACAGTACCTGGTAACTACATGGATTCAGGCTCCGCCTCATTAACAACCACAGCAGTCCTGAATTGTACATACTCCACACAGGGTCCTCTAATGTTTGCATGCCAAGCCAACAAGCTTAAATATGCTCAAACCTGCTGAAACATGCACCCCTAAGGTAAACAAAGCGTAGCAGTCACCAGACACACCCCCCTCCTGAAAAAAGAGCACACCAAACCAGGCACTGCTGAGCTCCAGTGAGCTTAAAGGTTTATGGACAACCCCCCCCTTTTGATGTCAGCTACCTCTTCTGTGGACACCCACATAGTTCTGGGACCACAAGGATGGGATCTGCGGACACAGATAACCATTTGTGCTATTCAGTAACCTCAGCTCATTTGCATACAGATCTGTACACAGTACCTGGTAACTACATGGATTCAGGCAATGCCTCATTAACAACCATAGCAATCCTGAATTGTACATACTCCACACAGGGTCCTCTAATGTTTGCATGCCAAGCAAACAAGCTCAAACCTGCTGAAACACGCACCCCTAAGGTAAACAAAGCTTAGGAGTCACCAGACACATCCCCCTGCTGAGCAAAGCAGAGCACCGCTCAAACCAGGCACTGCTGAGCTCCAGTGAGCTTAAAGGTTTATGGACAAACCCCTCCCCCTTTTGATGTCAGCTACCTCTTCTGTGGACACCCACATAGTTCTAGGACCACAAGGATGGGATCTGCGGACACAGATAACCATTTGTGCTATTCAGTAACCTCAGCTCATTTGCATACAGATCTGTGCACAGTACCTGGTAACTACATGGATTCAGGCTCCGCCTCGTTAACAACCACAGCAGTCCTGAATTGTACATACTCCACACAGGGTCCTCTAATGGATTACTGTTACAGTCTCACAAATTATGTTTTTTTGCAATATTTTTTTTTTTCCATAACGGCATGTGATGCAGAAACATACCCAAGCTATTAAAAAAATATATTTTACGTTATTTTCCATGCGGTTTTAGACACATAGTGGTTACTTTTGCACATATCTGTGTCCTCTATACTACTTCTGCCACTGTAACTCCACTTTTACAGCCCCTGGTGTCATTTTTGCTTCCTGCACATGGAAATTTTCAGTGTACATTACGGACATCAACACTGGGTCTGCATGACTGCCTACCTGCTTGCTGGATCACTCTACCTGCCTCATTTGCATGCATTTCACCTGCTTATGAGGCTATTTGCATGCTACAGACACTTCTGTGTTCACACACTCATGCATGCCCCTTGTCTCCCTTTACTGGATCACACATCTGCTTACTTCCTTGTAAGCACTGTGCCACTATGTCTACAGGGCAAATCAGTCTGTGTAAGCTTTATTAAATTCCTCCTAATGTGAGTAGAGCAGGAAACAGCATATATCACTACTGTAGACATGTAACAAAAATACCTTGAAAAGAAAAGTTCTCCCTAATTAAAAAAATGGTTATCTGTATTTTTCTTAATGAATCTGTATAGTGGACAAAACAAAAACTCAAAGAAATGTTATTTTTATCATGTTATTATTCCATGTAATTCTGGCAGCTCTTATTAACAAAACTAGATTTATAACCTATCTTCTATGCTGTTGCATCAACATCTACAATTCAACAATTATTTTCTATTGTTTTTGTTACAGATGAGCTATCAACTCTGAAAGGAAGAATGAAGATTTACTCTTATTATTAACAATATTACTACTACTACTATTACTATTAGTGCAATAGCCAGAGTGAGTCATCACTCCATATATGTGCAATATGAACAGAGTTTATCACACTACTAAAGTGGGTGTGCAATATTCTAAATCACAATGAGAATCCTTGGTACCATGACTCATATATATAATATGTGTTTTAATATTTATGAATTTTTGAACCAGATATATGCATATTCAAGATATACTAGAGTGAATAATTTTAAAGCATTTGTATTTAGCATTGTATCTTTAAGACTTAATTGATAGCATGTGCTTCTACTATATAAGGAATGAAATGTTTTTGTGAGTTGTCTGATGAAGGGGCACATCCCTGAAAGCACTTACCTGTTTTATAATAAACTTCATAGCTGTGGTACAGTTGGTGTTTGTTTGCTACTTCAACCTTATGAAAGGATGTCCAATTATACTGTGCAATATTATTATCCAAATGATAAGTGCAACGGAACCATCAAGGCTTATTGTAGTGGCTTGGCCAGTAGCACTAAATACATGCCATGTACACTTAGAGCTTAAATTATCTCTACACAAAACAGCCACAGTTGACTGGTTTAAAAATATTTAATAATAAATAATAAAAACACAAGAAAATACTTTTTACTAAAGAGTGCTAGTCAAGAGTTCAGAGATCACAGAGAAATGCTTAAAATAATACAGTAGAAAAGTTCTGACATCAATACAGAAGAAAAGGCTAATCTAATCTTCCTAGTTCTTAGCTATATCTAAGAGAAAACACAGTTCTAAATAACTTACATATAGAGGAAGACAGTGCTGGTGATGGTGGATGTTCTCAAGAGAAATGCTCAATGCTCTCATTCTTTCTGACATTAAATTGATACCATAGAACCACTGATTCATTTCAGATTACATCATTTCTTTCCTGGTTCCCAGGCTGACAGAAGCTCAACATTTACATTTTTAACATCTCTTTTGTTATCTTGCACCTGCAGGAAGCTACAGCAATAAAAGACATTCCACATGTAAACTCTAGTAATTATTCCTTAAGTTAAAACAATAGAAAGAATGTGCTAGCCCAGACAGACTGACCTTGAGCTCTGAGATCAAAGACAGTCATGAAATGCTTGACTTATCAGCTTTCTTACAGCAGAGTGCCCTGTTGTTACATTTTTTCCAGTTCAACATCCAATACAGTCTTTTCACATTTAAGAGAACAAGCCTGTGGCTTACATTAATATTTACAAATGACAGAATTATCTACAAAATGCTAGCTAGCTAGGCTGGCAGCCTTCACCTATCTTCACGGGTATATCAACTGTAAGAGGGGTCCACTCTATCAACTGTCAAAAGGTTTGCAATGTAAAGAGTATAATACACAATGTGTCAACAGACCACCTGGGCAGTGTTCACGATTCCCACATCCGGCCCATATGTGATTTATATCAACAGTTTATGCAAGGTGATATCCCACAAGACCATCTTATTGGTGATGACAGATATGCCCTGGAGACATGCCTAAAGGCACCAGTAAGAACCTCACAGACTATGGCAGAGAATGCATGCAATGTTACCCTGTCATAGACGCAAATGATTGTCGAAGGTGAGTCTGTATGTATTTGATGGTGCCCTGCAGTATGACTCTGAAATCTGCTATAAAATATTTGTAGCATGTACAATCATACAATATGTTGCTATGCAAACAGAAACGACAGGGGATAAAAATTCTGTAGAAGGATGTCATAGAGTCAGCAGTGCAAAAGGTGACTGATAAAGAACCCATGGAGGAACTGGCAGCAGAAAATGACTGCTGAATGCTAACTCTAACCCTAACTTTGACTTGCTTTACTCACACGTGCTAACCTTAGCCCTAACCTTTTCTGAGCCCCAAGCCTATACATTATCTTCCAAAAATAATTTTCCCTAACACTTTCAATACACAAAACACTTATAAACACCACCCACAAACACACACACACACACACACACACACACACACACACACACACACACGAACAAACATGTACAACACTAAACTTATCCCTTGCCTATCCTAACCCTGAAACACTCTCATGCATTCTAACCCCAAATGCCAAAACTATCGGTATATCCAAATGCCTCATCATTAAAACATACAGCCACTTACCATGAACAAAAGCCCATTCAGTACACAGCATACTCATTTGGCAGATATTCATTAGGCAGATCCACATTTTATAAATATTACTTTCAGTTAACAAACCCAACAGGACTCAAATGAGAAAGCACAAATGACCCAAGTATAAATACTGATGTAATTGTAATATATATAATTTTTATAGTAATCATGGTGTAAATGAATATTGCTGCTTTAAATTACCTTAGTTGAATAAGTTTCTATAACAGCAGGTTTAGTTTGCTGCATTTGCAAGAGCAGGTTTACTTAATAAAGCAGTTAAAGCTGTACACAAGAAGGGTTGCAGAAAGATCCTGCAGAGTTTGTTTTCATCTTTGGGAAGGGGAGATTTGATGTCTGGATGTGTAAAAACAGATCAAACTAGAAGATGCCGCCAGAGAAAGCTTCCATTTTTTAAAGGAGTCCTGAACCAAAAGAAAGACAGACAGAAAGAGCAACACCAAAAGAGACTGTAACTTAGCATGCATTATGGAATTGTTTTTTAAGGTTCTAGATATGAACTTGGTGTTATCTAAGACTTTTGTTTGAGAAGAACCTATGTTATAAACAATGCTGTTTTCTAAGTTTGGGTGTCTTTGCAGACTTAAATTTCCAGTATATACACACACACACACACACACACACACACACACACACACACACACACACACACACACACACACACATGCACACACACACACACACACACACACACACACACACACACACACACACACACACACACACACACACACACACACACACCACACGCATATATATCCAGCACATTGCCAAGTAGTCTTTTTTATCAAATTAGCAAGGTTTTTTTAACCAATGGGAATCCCATGTTTAATAAAAAAAGACCCTTCTCCTTTCCCAAAATGATCTGCAATCTCTACATTAGTGTATTTAGACACATGGCAGTGTGAGAGTGCAGGAGCCTTATTGTGTGTATTGTGTGTTTTCTTTTGGGTAGTGTAGGGACACTTAGCAGTAGGTTTGACACATGTATTTGTTCTAAAACTATGTGGGAAATCAAAATAATCATCTAGTAGTCTGGAAAACATTGAGTAAATTCTAGTATTCTATTTAACAATACAAACAGAATGCCAGAGTTTCTTAAAGAGAAGGAGGAACATCTTTTCCCCATTACAACTCAGATTCTGCTGTGACAGTTTCTAGTTTAGATTTGGCCTACACCAGTTGCAGGGGCAGGACTAGCAGTGGTAAAATGTAATTACTTATGAGTACATAGTTAACCTGTGCCATATTATATGTTGCATTATTCAAAGCAGTTCATGTGGCTTATCAATGGAAAGACAGATATGTAATTATTTTACCAAGAGTATCTATGATTTTACCACTACCAAATAAAGACTGCCAGAAGGCTCTTCTGCATATTCAGTTTTACCTGTTATGTCATATAACAACAGAGTATGGTGAGAGAAAACAATCTTATCCCATGACATATGTATTTTTCGTCTTGAAACCATCTTCCTGTTTGCATCCTCCAGAAAGTTAAACCTGCCTTTGTATATACAGATACTCTTTCCAGTGCAGAAAAAAATACTGTCATGTCATGTAAGATGAGAACCATGTCTTGTATTGGATCTATATTGTGTTGTTGAAACAATATTACAGAGAGTGCCATTTCAGTGATACATATAGAGCGAAATCCGGAAACAGTGACACCCCAGGTCACCGATTTTTTCCTAGGGAAAAAAATCAGTAGACCAACAACACACAACACACCACTGAAACCATTTCAAAGTGGGGAGCTTCGCCCCCCTACACACACCTTCCCCTAACTAAATATACGAACTCCGAGACCACACTACAGTGGGATAAAGGGCAATGTCATGGTTCAGGCAAAGCGATTTTTTTTCCCTAGGAAAAAAATCGCTGACCTGAGCTTTTGCTGTATCTGGATTTCGCTCTGTATGTGTTGTCAAAATGGCATTCACTGTAATGCCATTTCGACAACATAATATAGACCCTCTTGGATCTGATTACATTACCTTAGCTATGTTTTTTTTTTTTTTAAAGCATGAGACTGAGGTGATATTTTAACTTAAAACCCCTACAAAATTTCAAATTTTTAATGAAAAGCATCACTAATGCCTCTACTTCTCAGTGATGTTACCATTATGTCACAAAATGGGCGTGAAGATGGGCTGAGTGGCAGAATAAGGGTTCTAGAAAGGAGGGTTATGAATGATCAAGAGATGTGGCTTTGGTCTGTTTTTTGCACAGTTTAAAGTAGCGACCCTATTTAGCACTTATCTGAATTGAACCATAATCATGTTGCATTGCACTGTTATAACCCTTGCTAGATAGTAGCCAGTGGACGCCAAGTTAAATTCTCTCCTTAGAGGTATTCCAGAATACTGCCCTCTTGCTTTCTAAGCTGTACTATTCACCACTATCCTTAGCAAATAGTTTATAGCTAAAAGTAACAAAAAATTAAAAACCTATCATAACATTCTAAGTGAATTGCCTGCAGTTGAAAGTGACAGAATCTTAGAACCTTAACATCATAGTTTTTTTCCTGCTAGAAAATGTCAGAGAAGTAGTCAGCTCTACAAACTCCATCACTGAATATTGTAATTGCAAAATATTTGTCCCCACCATCTGACAGTCTATAACCCACTCAAAATATACTGTACCTGTCTATTATACTTACCTCATCTCTCACTAGCATGCTAGGATTAGGTACCGTGAGGCAGTGTACAAATTGCCTTACACTTCCTGACAACCCTTACCAAGCATCAAATTTATATGTGACAGATGCAAATACTTAAACTGGAAGCTATCAAACCATTTGTTTGTCAGAAATCACAAACCCCTAGCACTATAGCAAAATAGCATCAGGACTAACCTGTCTTATACTGAGGTACTAAAAGATGCAAACCAGAATCTCAAAGGCATCCTAGGCACTGTACTATTGTACTCAACTTCAGAAGCACAGAAATGCTTCACCACCTGTTCACACAACTGCACCCCCTATTAACCTAACAGATATGTCACCCAGGTGCCATACCCATGCCCCTTAGGCTAGCAGGTACTACTACTCCACATAACAGTGGCCTAGTTATAGGTGACTCAGTAGTAAGGCATACTGATACACCACTTTCCAGTCTGAGCAAAGCCAGAATGGTGGTTTGCTGTTTCTCAGGTGCCATAATTTGTGGTATCACTAGAGACGTTGAGTCACTTCACTCCAGCTGTGCACACAACGTGTTGCTGCTCATGCAGGTGGGACGAACCTGGGTCATACCTCATTACAGCATATAAAGAGGGACATGGTTGAGCTCTATGAATAAGTGTTTGATGTAAGCAGAAATCTAGCCTTGAGCAGTATATTGCTGTCACTGTGAATACCACAAAACAGACATAAGACAATTAATTTCAACAACTGTATCTTTTACTGGTGTTGTTTCAGAGCTACTTAATGTGTGTCATGCTGAGGGCAGAAACAGCTGACAGATGTACATGTTTCATTTGGGATAGTTTGAACCTCCAAAGGGACTCCACGTACTGACCAAAATGTTTTCTTGCTCCCATAGTGCATTTTATAGGCAAAGTCAGTCACTTCCAAAGGCCAACCTAGAAATTCAAATCTGGTCTATACCAGCATAGTAATGTTCAATGCTAGAAGCCTAATCAAAAATATGCCCACCCTCAATATTTCCATTGCTAGATTTTACAGATTACCACTCTTTTAGACCCCCAGATTATGATGTCTCGTAATCTGACTGTGGTGTGTCAATAATACCTATCAACTGTCTCTGATCTAGCTCAACATTTTGTTCTGCTCCTCCTAAAATTAGTGATTTTGTGAGGGGAAAGTGGTGCATTTCACATAAATAATGACAATAATTAAGAGTTACAGTATAAGCCAGTACAGTGGCATAAAAACCCTAACTACAGGGATAAGCCCTAACTATGGCCCAGGTGAACTGGGTGCAATTAGCAGCTCACGCACCTGAGGTATTTGTAAGAAAAGATGGGCATACCCAGTGGGAGGAGGGGGTTTCATCCAAGATGATCCCTGTGGGATGGCATGGTCCAGACAGGGTTCTAGCCCAAAGACTTGTCAATGAATGCAGGAACAGAGGAACAAGTGCAAGTTATAAAAAACTCCCTCAGCAGCAGAAGCACTTGCTGCCATCACCCCACCCCACCCTCCAGGATGATGTTATGATCCATGCTGTTCCCAGCTCACTCAAAGTAGTCTGGGTGAGGAAGGAGGAGAAGATAGACCCAGCAATAGATGAGGCACTGGGGACAGTTACAATGGATGAAATGGTGGTGGGGGGTAATAATCAAGAGGTATAGACTTCTTTACTTTTTTACTACAGATAACAGAAGTTAATTCACATTCTCTTATTTTTTCAACTTCTCAGCTTAATATCTATAATAGTTTTTAAAATAGTGTCCCTCATTGTCCCTGGTTATTTCTTGATTTGTCTTTCATTCTGGAAGTAAGAGTTTGATAGCGATGGTGACAGTTTGATGCATAATCTCAGCAAATCATATTTATTCCAGCAAGATAAAAGACAGAGTTAGTACATACTTTGATATCCTTAGATACATACATACGTACTGTATATACACCTTCTGTATCATGGCCAGTTATAGAACCCCTACCATTAACAAATTAGAATTCCTAACTGAACAAAACACAATCATCCTTGGCAGTTTTAACTATTTGTCCATAAACTGGCTTACATACAATAAAAAAAGTAAATATGCACAGTGGTTCTTGATATCATGAACACCTGATCAATAGACCAACTTGTGCCTATCCCTGTCAGGGGCCCAAACCTTATAGATGTGGTTATCTCAAATATACCACCATTTTATACCATACCAAAAGTAATCCTCCCCTCACTGGTCTAATCTGACTACTGTCCCATAGTATTTTCTATAAGATTCCATTGTCTTCAGTGATTTCCCCAAAGCAGCCTTATAAGTGCTACCTTCTTATCTTACAAAATCCAAAAACTCCTCATAACACGAAGACCCGATAGGTAAAATGTCTGTGCTTCCCACTGACTTTTATTCCTTTATAAGTGGCTACATTAAGACCTCTGTTCCAATCCAACACAAATATAATGTCAAATACAGAAACAGACCTCTTTGATGGAACCTTGGAACACTTCTCAACTGTCCAGGGTTCTTCAGAATGTCAGTGATACTGTCTTATATTTTTGCTCTGTCTCCCAAAACAATTTTGATTTTCTGGTAAATCATGTAGGATTACAGTCAGTCAGTAATACCACACATTGGAATTCCATACTTCTTAATGTTCAGAAAATGCATGTTGATGTAAAACCTGCTATACAATTAACTTTTTAAACAAATTAGAGTAATATTTAAAATGTGTTCCTGATTTTAGTCCTTTATCCCCCACCCCCCCATTATTTTTGGCTCTGTCCAGAATTCTTGAACAGAGATATTGATAGCTATGCACCCTAGTAAAAACACACTCTATAGCAAGAGGAAAAAACAGTCCTCATAGCCTATAATTCTAACTCGAACTCAAAAGAGTGAAAAAAGGACCAAGTCTGAAGATCAAAAGTAGAAGGACCAAATATGAATTGAACATTGCTAACACTTCTAAAGATAACCACAAAGCCTTCTTCAAGTATGTCAGAAATCTCAAGAAAGATACTCAGGATTGCATTGAGATGATATTTGATGGCACTGCATGCTCAGATCCAGAAGATATCACTAATATGCTGGCAGAAAAATTTAACTCACATTTACCTCACCTATAATATCTGTACTGTGCATTGTAAGCTCCTGGTCCTACTTATTTTTAATATGTTTATATTTATTTTTAGATCTATGTTATATGTCACCAGTTATGTTATGTCACTGTACTGTATAATGTAGTTATACCTTAAATCTTACTTTACAGTTGTTACTCAGTATATATCTCAGGTTGAGCCTGCAAATGATCAGATCTGATCAGTACTCGATCCTTTTAAACAAAATTAAATAAATATAAAATTAAATAAATAGCTCATATTTCACTTCTTTCTTATACTCCATGCTTCCCCTCTCACACCATCCAGTCTGCACTCCACAATGTGACAACAGAACAAGTATTAGTTACCCTCTCTAAAACAAAGGACACTAGCACTATGTTCCCTAGATAACATACAAGTCTGTTTACTTGTTAACATGAAACACTGCCTCAGTGACTCCATTGTAGTCCTATTTAACCTAGCCCTGATCACTGGTTATGTTCCAGAGGCCAAGAGAAGATGTAGTCCCTTTCCACAAGGATGACCAACTACTGACCATGGAAGCTATAGGATGATTGACCTCATCAGCCTCATATGTAAGGTAATGGAATGTATCATTATGGAATTCATAAATAATGGTTTTGGCAGCTTACAGTCTCTCAAACTAAACTAATCTGACTTTGACAAAGGCAGATACTGACATAGTTCTTAACATAGTCTTTGATGGAATCAGCTGGTGCAAATCAATTCACATCACCTACCTGGACTTGACAAATGACTTTCTTGCTATCCCACATTCTAAATCATTGATAAATTTACTTACCTAAAAACTAACCTCTAAGCAAATTGTTAGAAGTTGAAATTGTTTACAGACAAAACCCATCCTGTGAGGGTAGATGGCAGACTTTACTCAAAGAAATTTTCCCAGAAGTGTTCCTCGGGGTTCCATTCTGTGACAGTTACTTTTTAGCTTATACTTCAATGATGTCAAAGTTGATGTTTTGGGATTTATTAAATTTTGTGTTGCCTCCAAGTTGCTTTTTGTTTTACTGGATCTCTGACAAACCAAGTTTACTGATAACTGCAAACTTAGTTGCTACTAACATTCCCTTTGACATCCATATCCTCCAAGAAGGCCTAACCAGCTCAAATTAATGATGTCTGGACCATGGACTAAAGCTCTACCCTTAAATTATAAGACTGTGGCATTTGACAAACAAGAACACCCCTTCAACTATCTCATAAATGACACCTGCCTGCCATTACTGACCAAGGCATATTTGTGGACAATTGAATCTCCTTCAACCACTACAAATCTACCATAATCAGGAAATATTTTTACTTACCTGAGTTCATTACTAAAAGTACATACTACTTGGCCAAGGAAATTATAGTTACTCTCTAGTCTGCCCTTGTTAGACCCATACTTGAATATTATATTTCTTGTGGAATGTACCTAGGCAAAAAAGTGGTTCATTTAGGAAAAATGCAATGTTTCCTCTCCAAAAAATTGTAGGTATGAGTCCCTAAGCTCACAGAACACCTAATATATATATATATATATATATATATATATATATATATATATTCGTGTGTACAAATCTTAGCCTTCTTTTTAACCACAAGTTCATTAACAGACTACCTAATGAAATAACAAACACCTGAAAAGTCACTAGATGTTATATTAAGTGGGGATGTAGGTGGAAAAACCATCTATTGGAAAGGGCATCTTTCCAACAAGCAAATTAATTTTTCAGATGGTGCAGTGGAGCAGCAGTACCATTGTCACCTCACAGCAAGAGATTCTTCAGTTTGATTCTCAGCTGGGGTGCTTTCTCTGCAGAGGCTGCATGCCCTCCTTGCATTTGTGTGGGTTTCCTCTGGGTGCTCCGGTTTCCTCCCACACTATAAAAACATGCATCTGGAGCATTTCTCCCTGTGCCACTGCTGAAAATGTACTTAGTTCCAAGTTGGACTTTCCCAGTTAACAAATGTTAAATAAATAGTAATAAAATTGTTATTTTAAAGTTGAATAAATAATAATAAAATTGTTATTTTAAAATTCAACAATAGACTTGATGACCGCTATTATATTCGCAGCATTCCCACCTGTTTTGGGTGTATGTTATTTCCATCATGAAATTTATAATAATTCCAGGATATAAACTTATATGTAATGTATAAATGTGCCAGGAAGTATATTTATCTGTCATGATCACTGTATAAAATGGCTAGATCATAATGTTCTTTAGTTGTGCAAATTCTCCTTTCTAGGTTGTTAAGCCATTTTCATGGATTTTATTACACTGTTTTAATCAATGCCCACATGGTCCTGAATCATACAAGTTTTATATATAAAATAAACATTCATTTCATTATTTTATTTCCAGTCTAAAAATATGAGTACCAGGTAGCAAACTAAAGTGGAAATATTCATATGCACAAATTTCAACCATGCAAATAGATTTCATCTTGAGAATAGAATGGGTAACACGTATAACTTGACAAAGTATTTATTTATCATCACCTTTCATTTAGTAACACAGTTTTAACATAAAGTATACAATCCTCATTTATGATACAGCTTTATGTTATTCTAGTGAACTAATTTTTAATATGTTGTAATCTTTCCAGCCTCCGCCTTTAAACGCTACAACCAGTTATACAGCGGAAGTACTCCAAAATCAGAATTTACAAGAGTTTCAAAAGGACAGAAGTGTTTAAGCTAATAATGCAAAAGTATTTTTCCATCTATTCTTGCAAACCCAATGAAAAACTGAATTGCCTAGTTTTAATAATATAACAATATGAGTAAAATATCGGACTCCAGTATTTTAGAAACGAGCAAACAAAAAAAAGAGCAAAGGAATTCTCTAAACAATAAATAGGAACTATATGCAAGCAGAACACAGTTAGGTATTGCTGGCTTAGTGCATCACATCGGCCTGACTTATGGTAGAAGGAAGATAGCATGGCCTCACAATGAGCATACTAGGGTTAAAATTATCTTTCTTTAGTTAGCATTGCAAGGAATTAAATGCAGGTCCACTATTTCATCATTACACGTATGATTATGTGAGCTTTATTCTGGAAGTATTCACTTTCAATAGACGGGTTGTGAAATTTTTATGTACTTGTCCCATGTCTTCCAATTTGTCATGATCTTAATTTTAGTTGCACCCTTCCCTTGCAACTCTCCACTCATTAGCTCATTTGAAAGCACTACAAGATCTCCATTGACTGGCTCCAGCTGTTTTAGTGCATTTCTTCCACCATTAGCATGATTAATCCCAGAAGCTGGTGCTGGAATAGGGATAAGATATAATTTTCTCCCTCTATACTAACAGATAAAGTTGGGGCGTAATAACAGTCTTAGTCATAGGGCATCCCTGGTAATGTCAGTTGCATCTCTTAGAAAGCCCTTCATTTAAGGACAGGCATAACAAAAATATGTGTCCAATCAGATATGTCCTCAAATAAACACCTCCAACACTTCTGTTGACCACCGGGAACAACTTCCCAATCAAAGTTAGTATTTGTTAATGAAGTTGTAGATAACATTATAAGTGTTCTGTCACTAATGCTAACCATATTTTATTTTACTCTAAAGGATGTTTCAAAGGAAGAAGATATCAGCTGAAACATTACATTCAGAACTGCAACTTTCAACAAAATGACCTTCTGCTTCCTATATGAATCTTTACAGAAAGGACTGGTGTAATTGGCCCTTGCAAGGAGCCATGCAGGATGAAATTTTGATGTAAAATTAAGAAATACAAACTTATTTTGAGTGCTATACACACTTTAATTATGGGTTGCTTACTTATATACTTCACATATGTCTGCTTTAGTGTATATGGAGTCACTGTCAGTGCCTTTACTCTACAGTCCAGTTATAGCAAGCTAAACACTGTCAACAAGCAAAAACATAAACATAAGGCAGATCTGATAAAAATAGGCCCATCTTCTATATCCAGCAGAATGGATGTTGTAGGCCTTAGGGCAGTTCAGCAGGCAAAATTTTCCCAGACTTCCAAGGACGCACCCCCCCTTCCCATAATGTACAACATGTGCCTGTCTCACCAAATCTTCTTTTCTGTAGTCCAGGTTGACCCTACTACTACTATTACTTCTTTTTTTTTTTTTTTTTGCTGTTTGTGTGGAGCAGAATCCTTTTCTACTTCTTCTGACCTTTTGCTACACTGAACTTAATCATAAGTTTCTACCTTTTTGATGCATTTTCTATTTTGCAAACTTCTTTTTCACATTTTAGAGACACTGGACTGGAGTCCTTTACTCACAACATATCAGGCAATTCTCCACAAGTTTGCCTGTGTTAAGGCCATTGTACCTACCCACAGACAGGAACACAAAGTGCATTAATTGTTTGGATGAGTTCAGCAATTCATTAGATGTAAATTCTGACAAAACTTTAAAATCAGATATGGCTCTGGTGAAGCACACAAGAGGATAGCTACATAACATGGCTGGGAGGAAGCAATAGCCTAAGATAATTTTGGATAAAGCTGTGTTTTCAGGGATATGGCTACTTGCTGTTCTTCAGGAGCCCTAGCCATGGCCTACCTACTTTTGAATGACAAGAGTCCTGAGGATTTGCCTAACTGTCCCACTATGGAAGCAGATGGCAGTGGCCACATTTCTTTCCACTTTTACAGATTGAAACAAATAATCAAGAATAGGTAGGCTTAGAGCCACTCAGGGAGCATAGAGGGATAAAGCCCTGACTACATCCCAGCTGACCTGGGTTCAGTTAGTGGCTCGGGCGACTGACAGAATGGCAGTGAAGGGATGGGTACACATTTATATGTGGTTGAAGGATGCTCTTTGATGTGCTCCCTAAGGGGTGAGGGTTCATAGAGGGGTGTTTTCCTTGGAAGTAAAAAAATGAGCATGGTGGGTGGGGAAAGGTAAGTGGATAGGTCATAAAAAGAAAAAAAAAATCCTCCCAGATGGAAGCACATATGAGCTGAGCCCCCAGAACACCCTCAGGAGCCACAACCAGCCCTAGTAAAAACAGAGTGAGTCGGGGGATGGAGAGTAGCTGGTAGGATGGTGTGGATGTTAGGTACTGGGGGGGCTGAATGGTAACAATTAGGACTGAGAGGACCAAAATAAAAAAAAAGAATATGTAGGCTTAGGATGATATTACAGGTTCTTTTTGCTGTCAGGAAACAAAAGACCTTGGGCAAAGTCTGACCTTAGGGGTACAAACTCCTTTGTTCCTGTACACATCTTTCACATTGTAATGGTACAAATAATCCTTCTGTGGTTGTTAGCAACAGACTGGGCATGCTTCTTGAATTTCCAAGATACCCCCCTACACATATAATCTCACAATGAGTGAAGAAGGTAATTTTTTTTTTTGACTCAGTTGCTATTATTTCTGGAATCTATTATTTTGGTTTTATTTCTACCTCCAGACAACTGGTATGTCTGTTATTGCAGCTCACCAGAGATTATAGGGAGCCAAGATCTTCCCTTACCTAGATGACTAGATCCTCACTCCTTCTTCCATGAAAGAATTGGTACAGTTAAGACCAAAACTAAGAATAAAACTAAGAATACAAAGAACCAGCCCGGAGTGACAGTACTATGCTGCAAATAAACTTTGATTTATTAATTAATAAGTAATTAATATTACTAAAGCCAAATAGGAAACTCTTAAAGTGACACTAACCATTAAAAGTGCAACCCAGCAATGGTCATACAAAAATCAGGTTAAAACAATATCTGCACCATAATATAATATCAAAACACCATAAATGAATTAGCACCAGAAAATATATTTGCAGTGGATATAATCAACAATTGTAAATTTACAAAAATAAAGAGGATTTTAGATACAGCACACATCCTATAGACACCATGTCATAAAAACCATTCCCATTCATGGACTTTAAGTTGCCATCTAAACTCCTTCAGTTCCAAAATATCCTTCCAAGGACCTGCCCCCCCCCCCTCGTTAATTTAGTGCAACCAATTTCAATGGACTTTCACCTCAAAATGGTAGATTACATGTGAATGATAGCAGCCATGATCACCTAATGCCAGAGTGTACAGGAGAGTTCTACAATGGACTGTTCATGCCCAGGGATCCCTGAGTCTTTAATCCTATGGCCTTTCAGGCTTTTTAGATCAAAAATTCCAATGCTGCAGGTTCCTTCTTCAGTGATGGCTGGACATCACATATTTGGTAAAAAGGAAACTCCTTTCACTTGTAGATTGCTCCTGCATCTCTCACCAAGGATGCAGCTACTCTGAGGATAGTGTCTCTACAATCAGCAAATGACCCAGTGTTTTGCATCATTTCAAAAGTCGCCTCTCTGCATAAGCATGTCAGAGATAATTAGGGTTATTTTACCTCTGAAGGCATTTCAGAACTTTTTCCTCAAGGTGTTATACTAATATATTCTGAAAACATGACATTATCTGGTACATGAGCAAACAAGGGAGACCCATTTGTGATGACTTTAACAGAATGCAATGATGTTTTGCAATGAATCAGCAATTCCCACGGCCAGCCATTTTCCCACCTCATTCTGAGGGAATCAATTCCCTAGCAGACAAGACCATCTACTGTATATTCATACTGGGTGCATGGTTGCTGAGAATTCTCAAGAAAGACTGTTTTAAAAATGATACAATTAGAAGACAAAATGATCAGAAAAAAGAAACTAAGATTTTCTGCTGTACCAGAGAAGCCAGACATTCTTTTTATGGAAGCACAAATAAGCAACTGGACTGGCATTCCACAGTAGAATTTGTTAATTGAAAGGGTACATCAAGTGCATGCTCCAAATTTGGACATGAGAAAACAGCCCAGACCTGTATTAAAAAGATACAATCATACCAGCAAAAAGAGTTGATCCAGACAAAACTTTGGCAGAAGGGAAAACGTATTAAAATTGGACAGTAGAATGTCAGTAGAAAAGGTTTATTCTCTGTACATCAGGCAGAAGAGAAGCACATTTATCCTGGAAATTAGAGAATGTCTAGAGACAGATATGAGATTCAAGCTGCTGCGTCCAGCTGTCTTCAGAATATTTTTTCTGTAGGACTGAAGGCATTTTTGAGGCAGAGCAGGCTAAGGAGTAAATAAAAAAGTTTATTCAATAAAGAGTGATAGAACAAACAGAAGGGGACACCGTTTGTCATTTTTTTGAGAATGCAGCTCAAAGACTTTGTCAGTGAAAACTTTGTTTCAAAGGAAAATGTTTGAGATATAGAAAAAAACACAAGAGCTGACTAGAAGACTCAGGAGTACATTGGACTTGAACCAGAGTCCAGTGTTGGGAGATGGAAATGAACAAGATGAAGACATGCAACACTGAAATTGATAAATAAATGGGAGACTATAAAGCAACAATCACATTTGTGAAATATGCCTTTGCAAAAAAAAAAAAGTAGCTGAGAAAGATTGGACTTTTGTAGTCTTTGTTAAACTTGTATGTTGACTGTAAAGCATATACCCCACTTTGTGTAATTAATATTTTGAATGACACTACATGCGAAAAAAGGAAATGGTAAGTAAAATAATTTTTTTGTTATTACTAAGTATACAAAGCATTTCATGATACACACTGCCTCCCAATAGTGCAGCAGCTCCTGCAAGGAATATGGCCGCAGAGTGATCCAGTAAACAAGGCTGGGGGCGTGCATGAGCCTGCCAGCACTATTCTGGCATGGACACCACTGAATAATGCTAATTACCTCATTTGCTGATGAAAACCATGCAAATGAGGTGAATTAGTGATTCAGTAAGCAGGCAGGCATCTGTGCCAGAACAGTGTGAGGTGCAGAAATGTATTTGGTTACTAACCCAGTACATTTCTGCAAAAATCAAAATGGAGGCATGACAGCTCAAAGTAAAGCATGTATTATAACCATTAGGCATGCCAATGGCCAGAAATATGGCTACTAGCATGGAAAAGTGTTTCAAAATTTAAAAATCAAAGTTTTTTTTTGGCTGATTTCAGCCATTTAAGCATACCACAGTGGTGCTCGAATGGGATCCAGATGAAAAAAAAAAAAAAATGTGAAAAGACAATTGTAAGTGAAATCTGCATTTTGCCATTATAGTGTATGGAATACAGAATCAAAACAAAAACAGGTAATAGTGGTTGCTAAGGAGAAAGGCTCTGGAGTAGTGGTGTAACAAGGGACTAAGGCAGTGGGATATGCAAATGAGCAAATTTTACTGAATCACTAAATGAGATACCATTCCTGGGCTGCACCTATCCGTGTAGGAGCTATAGGGCAGTGGTGTAAGCAGGAGAAGCAGCTGACATGAAAAGGGAGTGTGTCATGCTTGGTGTAAGCAAATTGGAGCTCACCGGCTCTCATTTGAGCTTAGCTAAGCAATGGGGTGTGTCTGAGGCTGTATTGACTTATTATATGAAATGAAGAGTGTGTTCACATCCAGTGAGGGCCATATCTGCTTCAAAGTGTTTACTTTAGCTAAATGGGTTTGTGCGGTGCAGACCCGATCTAAAACAAACAAACAAAAAAAAAAATGGAAATAGCAGGACTGTTTACATTTGGACACCAGGTTTGCACGGTGCACCTCGGGGCTTAAAAGAGGGCGGAAATGGGAAGGGGTTAAAAAGGAAAATAGCAGAATAAAAGCAATGAAGTAAAAATAACATAGTAGGCAGGTGGAATGCATCATAGCCAACCAATCATACAGGCAGCATCTGCAACACAACAGTATAAACTGTGCAAACACCTTACAGTCTGTTTTTTCCAACAAACTCTGCACCACTGGTGTACACATTCGGGGGAATTTTAACCAACAAAATGTTAGGGGCTGCTGTTGCTTTGATATATCAGTATGTGCTAGAGGCTGAGGGTGGTAAAGAGGATTATGCTGGCAACCCCCCCAGACTGAGGAGGAGGAGAAGAGTGTTCAGACCCAGGGTAACCTGCCAGGGGCTACATGATCTGGAGATAGTAGAGCACTACAGGGTAGACAGGGACATACTTCAGCAACTCATCACACTGTGCCAGCCTCACCTCAGACCCAGAGCCAACAGAGGGGAACCCATCCCAGTGGATACCAAGGTATGTGTAGCCTTAAGAGTACTAGCTGCAAGTACTTTCCAATGACCTACTGTGGTCATGGGGATCTCACAGCTATCTGCATCCAGGGTACTCCACCAGTTCCTAGATGCCATGCTACCACATGTTAGTGAGCACATTTACTTCCCCAACACCCATGAGGAGAGGACCAGCAATATGCGCCTCTTCCACTGTATAGCAGACTACCTGGAGGTACTGGGTACATGCACATCTGCATCAAAGCACCACCCGGTGAACAGGGTAGGATCTACTTAAAACTGCAAGGGCTTTCACTCCATCAACTACCAGGTCATGTGCAATGCCAAGGCATTATCATTAATGTGTGTGTGTGTGTGTGTGTGTGTGTGTGTGTGTGTGTGTGTGTGTGTGTGTGTGTGTGTGTGTGTGTGAGACTGTGTGTGTGCTTGCAGCCTTGGAAACTATCATGACTCCTAATCTGGCATTCCTCACAGCTGTACCAGGGATTTGCCAAGGGGGATATCCCATATGGCCATCTGGTGGGGAATGCTGGCTACGCACTGGAGCCAAGGATGATAACTCCCATCAGAAATGCACACACACCCACTCAAGAATGCCATAATGAGGCACAAGCACAAACCAGGATCATTATAGAGCATGTGTTTGGGATGCTCAAGTCATGTTTCTGCTGCCTTGACATATCTGGTGGAGCCTTGCAGTATTCTCCAGCCACATGTGCACACATGGTCATAGTATGTGCCATGCTACACAATAGGATCCTGTGGAAACAACTGCAGCAGGAGCAGCACAGGAAAGGACCACAAAGCTCCCAACCATTGTCAAGGTCCCCACAGACACAGAGGGACTCAGAGGAGGAACCCCCTGAGCTAGCTCCTGTAGGCAGATGGAGACATGCCCAGTATGGCCTGGCCTTAGCAAAGAGGCAACGCATAGCACACACACTGACAATGTAGGGCCCCAGGGACTAACACCTCTCTCTGACTTGCATACACAGTAAAATGGATGCAGCACACATCACACTACCTGTATCTTACCATGTATAGGCAGTGTACTGCATGCATACGACATAGGAAGCCCTCAAGCACTGTCCTCACAACTGCTGCAGGCACATGGTAAGTCAGTCTTCTTAGCAATAAATTAATTGATTACTATGCTGTGGTAGCATGTCTATGGTATTGCTGCATGCATGCAAAAGAATGGGCTGGTCTACCGGGATAGCAGCAGACAACTGACAGCTATGTGGGACACCAGGAAATGTTTGCCCAATACTGGCCTCTCCACACTATGCAGTAGCACCTAAGGTGACAAGTCCCACTACAGTATATGTGGGGGGCCAACTAACTGGGGGTCATAGGTCACAGGCATGGATGTCAGTGTGGGGGTCCCATACCCACCCCTCAGCCTGACCTAGCAAGTCAGCCTTAGAAAACCATAAAGACATGTCTGGCAAAGGCCCACAAATGGTGACAATGATGAAATACCCCCCCTACAGACTTACACAATGATAGCACAGCAGGTCTTGCAGTTGCAAGAAGGCTCCAAAGGGTAAGAAGTCTGAAACCCAAATGTATGCCATTACAATCTGACCTGTGGTCTTTCGTGATATGCCTCTAGTCTCCAAGACAGGGCACAATACTATTCTAAATGGAACCAAAATGTAAAGTAAATCTCAGCAAAGTCTGTGCAAATGGGTACAGTTGAGAGGTGTCCCCCCACACCCATATTCCCATAGAAATGCAGTAACATGTATGTTTGCAGGGAAATATCTGCAGAACACACATTGCCAGGGCTGTCCCAATCAACATGATAACTTGTTGCATGTCCACAACATGCAGGGGTCAATGAGCTATGTATATGTGTGGTTAATACTGTCAGGATGTGGCCAGCACTTACTTCCAGCTGTTGTGTTGTAGTGGCCTAGGCACAGTGCTGTCTGACAGGGCCGTGTTCCAAGAAATGCAGTGCCAAGTATTCTGCATGACAGCTACACCTTCAGTAGGAGTTGTATACACTGTCCAGATGTCAATATCTGTTAATGCAGGAAAGCTGCACAGGTCATGGACAGGGGGTCACACATATGGACAGTACACAGCCTGGAGTAACCTACACAGTGCCTACCATACCTCTCAACTCTACAGACCTATTGCAGAATGTCCAGAGGTTTGCATCATAAGTGTGGTCTGTATAACATGAAATTGTGGACATCTGGCAATTCGTTGGCAAATCACGCAAGACTAAGATCAGAAAATAATGACAGATTGTAGTGTCAGACTTCATACCCTATAAAAACATGCATGCAAATGCAAAATCTGTTATTGAATAACCTTTCTAATTTTGTAAGGCCAATACTTAAAAATGGTCTCTGCATTTAGGCCTTTGTCCCCCAATCACTTATGGCTTTGTCCAGATGTCTGGCTCTCAGAAGTTTAGAGGTATGGTGCCTAGTAGGACAGCAGGTACCTGAAGGTCAGTGTACTGCCAATGTATAAAAGGCTGCCACCTTTCTGTGTCAGCACTGACAACATGTCATTGGCTAACAGTCATACCCCTGGAATGACACAGTTTGTCACAGAAGGAGCACAAGTATGCCTTGTATATCTGTTCTGCTTGTCCTAACATCGCATTTGCCTGCCAACTATTTGCAAAACAAGAAAGGGTCATGTCAAAACAGCAATGGCAGACAGTGGGGAAGCAGACGTCAAACCCATAAGAGCAAACAAGCAATTATCAAACCGGTCTCCCAACTGCCTATGTTTGGCAGAACAGGATTAACACCCTGTCCCCATGTGTGGGCCTTTGTCTGACTGTCATATTTGGGCCTGTGCAGATGTCAAGTCTGTGATGGTATGACAGCTAGGCCCACATGTAGCCTCATAATAACATATACCAACACAAGCCATCTAAGGACTACAGCAAATGGAGTGGTGCAACGATGGACAACCTCTAAATAGGTACACTCAGAGGTGTAAAGTCCACAGTCTGGTGTGATGTAATGGCATGTATCCCACCCACATCAGAATTACAAATACATAGCAGCCACTATGGCCAAAGCCTGTGACTGGACTACAGAAGGACATAGAGACACACATAAGGGGAAGGGGAACCACTGGCCAGACAAATGGAGAATGTGCACACCAGAACAGATTGTGCAGTAACATAGGTGCCATGCAGTGTAAGGAGTCAGTAAACATCACCTGCAAATACACAACACACACCCATGTAAGTGAGGGTCTGCAACAAAACAAACCCCAAACAATGGACACCTCAGATGCAAAATCATATGAGAACCCCACAAATCTACATACTACAGACCATGTAGACTCCACACACCAGGGTCTTGCAAACACTAAGGCCTTACCATAAACCCCAAACACCTACCCTACAGGCTAACAGCACTGTCCCTCTACCCCGTTCCATACAGACTCTGCTGAGGTGACCCCTGTCTGGCGTACAAAGCAATCCAGACCCTGCCTTGATGGGACTGTTGCACATCTGGAACTCAAAGCCTACCCCATCAACCTGTAGGTGCAGCATTAACCTGGGATGCAATGTAAGTATGGCTTGTTGGTGTGACAGATACGTGTACCACACACTACCCCATTTGTGGAATAAACTCCCTGTCAACAGCAGGCCAAGTGCCTCAATACTCCTAGTGATGTGCTCCCTTTATAACTGCACGGGAAACACAAAATACAGTCATGTGATCCCACCTGTGTCCCTGCTGGACAGGGGCTCTGTGTGTGGTGACATGGTGTAACACGGGCTCTCGTCTGCATGGGTTATAAGGGCTTTAGGGCCAATACCCTACTAATGTCATAGCAACCTATCAACCTATACACAACTGTCTGTCAATGGTTCACCACATTAGTCTGTACTACTCTGCCACTGAAATACCTGGAAGTCACAGTGCTGTGGAATATACACCACCACAGTGGTGGTGCTAGCATTGTCACCTCACAGTTAGACGTTGCCCATTCAATTCTCAGTTAGAGCGTCTTCTGTGTGGCGACATGCGTGAATGGGCGTTCCTTCATTGAAGGTTGTGCGTTAGGCCCGGCAAGCCAGTACGTAAAAATCTACTGCCAATCATAGATTCATAGATTCATAGATTAGTACTAGGCTAACTGCCCTTGCGAGCCATTTTAAACCTAGCCAATTATCCCCTGTGAGATTCAAACCTTGTGTGTTGTGTTTGTAAGGCAACTTAACACCCCATCCATTACCCTCCCAACCCTTAGCGGACCGGAGTTCCACTGTGGTGACCCCTAACCGGGAAAAAAGCCAAAAGAAAGTTTTTTTTATAATGGACATTTCTGCACAATAGAATGCACTCTGAACCCACGCCTATCCCACCCAACCTCTGACAGTAAGACATCTGGACAAGGTCATAAATAAAAGTGGGACAAAGGTGCAATGAAAGGCACATGTTCTGAATATTGCCCTTACATACTGAGAATGTTGGTAGGATAAAGGGTTTTGCATTAGCAGGAATTGTCTGAAGTTTATGAAGTCTGAAACACTAATGTCTGTCATTATTTTGTAACATCCATCTTCATTTATATGCAACTAACTTGCCATAAAAACACAAGTTTATGTAGAGTGGACGAAACTTCTAGACAGACATCTGGACATTCTGCCAAAATATGTACAGTTGAGAAGTATGGCCGCACAAGGATATGACTTTTCAGGTAAGAAGAATACCACACAAGAAGGAGATCCCAGCGAGTATATCACCATGTTGCTGGGCAGTTTACACAACTTCATCAGTCAACCGGCTATAGCTACACCTCTCAACTGGTCATTTGGGGCAGGAATGTATATAGCCAGGCTCATAATATTGGTCTGTGCATCATACATCTTGTATCCCTCTGATAAAGCACTGTGCTGATCTGAGTCTAGTCTGTCACTAGGTAATGACACAATACATTGTGTCAGACTTCAGATATGTCAGAAAATGTCTGCTAAAACAAACCCAGTACCCCTAGGAAAATCCGGTTTACTTTTGAGAGGTATGGCTGCAGCACACAAAATCCCGGACCAGAGTACATCTATCTCTGGAATGGAGTCCCACTCTCACTATAGAAAGTCACACTGGGCATGCTCCTACACTTGGAGAATCACAGGCCATGTTGGAACCCACATTGGACTATATAACTGTATTGTGCATATATAGGCCAGGTCTTCACTGAAGAAGGCAAGGTTGCCAAAACCGGTCTGATTTTTATGGTGCTGTCACATTAAAGAGAAGTATGAATATGCCTATTTGGTGCTGGCTTTGTTTTTTGAGAAATACTTAGGAGTTTTGGGCCTGTGCATCAGCCTTAACATGCGGAGTGTGTTTTTGAAGGTGACGGTCGAGCAGTCATAATGTCTCACCCCACTGTCTATCCATGACATCAGCAAGATGACATATGGCATCACAAATGCCATGGAGGTCATCATGCATGGCAGGGAGCACTGCATTCATGACCCTGAACATTTGTCTGGTGTTGCAGTCAATACACGCCTTTGCCTCCATGATGGACTGTAACATTCATCTGCTGACACCTGCTGTGGCACTTGCAAAAGGAGCTTGATGGGCAGCAGTCCTCTGTTGAGCACCCCTGTCCATCTGCCTGTGTGTGGCCTTGTCTGCTCTCTGCCTATGGCTAGTGTCTGCACTCACACTCGCCATGCTCAATACACTAGCCTGTTCCATGCCACCACCCTTACCCTGTCCATTATCAGTGGCTGCTGGTAACTGGGTATGTGTGGGCATACTGACTGTGTGCGTGGACATGGTGGGTGAAAGCGAAACACCAAACAATGGCACGGATTCAGATACCAACAACCCCACCTGTGCCTCACTATTGGGAGTTCGCTAAGATAATGGCATCAGGTTGTGAGGGGGAGGGACACCAAGCCCTGTGTTCACCTGTGAGGGAAGACAACATATGTGAATTAATACCCTGCAGTATTATGCTTGCTGATATAGACACACACACACACGCACACACACACACACACACACACACACACACACACACACACACACTCCTGGTACAGTCTGGCACAGCTGTGACACCTATGGGCCCTTCAGGGCAGACCTTATGGTAGTCCTGCCTGCCTCAATCCACCTCTTTCACTGCTACTGTAAGGCCCACAACAAAGCGTGACAAATCCTACTGTGTGATGGGCCTAGTAGCGGAATGGTAATTGTGGCCAAGACCAAGGCTATTGGAATGAGCTATTGCATATGCACGTACTGTAAGAGCTGACTTACTGCTATACAGACCACACACAATGACAAGGTGTAATGATATGTAATGACTGATGAAGGGACAAGTTTATACACTATCACTGCAGTACCTACACAGTTCAGACTCACAGGGATTCATTTCAGAAAACATTTTAGAACAGCCTGCAATACATGCAGGAAACATGTAAAGTACTAGGTGCACAGCCTCATAAGATGATACCAGGCTATTGGCCCTGATGCCCTCATAAGCATGCCCCAGACTTTCGCCATGTCCATTCCAAGCCAGCACCTGTTTACCCTGTCCAGCTGGTGCATCTGCGGGATCCCAGGGGTGTTCCATCCATTTCCCATGCAGTTGTCCAGCCTCTTCTTCAAGAAGGCTATACACGTACTCTGCTAGACATGGGGAGGAAGTGTATTTTACAGACAGTGAATTGTGTGGGACACTACACTACCCGCCAACAAGTACTATACATGTCACAGATCAAGTGAGGGCCTTGTGTGCATGATGTGTGAGTGGGGTCTGTCTTACAGATATACAGAAATGCCATCAATGCTGGTTTGGAAATGGCCTTGTATGCCAGACACAGGTCACCTATGATCAGTCTGTATAAGACTGAGTACAGGGAAAGGGCTTTCAGCCTACCTGTATTAGATAGGTGTTACAGACCCTGGATTTGCCTGGTCAGGAACCTCTGTGGTCTGTGCAACTACTGCATTTGCTTGGCAAGATACATGCCAAAGGAGCCATTGTACTTGGTGATGTGTCTGATTCGGGTGGAGTACAGGGATGTTGTGGCCTCGTGGTTCCTAAATGACATACTCGTATTTGTGAGGTGGATCATGTAGACAGCCTTCCATAAAATGGTGCCCACACAGTGGGAAACTATCAGGTTGCTACCAACCTTGGTGCACAAGTCACCTCACACCTGATTGCATGCTCAGTACATTATTACTGTCATAATTAGTGTGGATGACATCTGCCACAACAGGGAGAATGATGCCTCTACTGGCATTCAGTTTGTGGAAATGCTGCTTGCATTAATTCTTTGAGGGCCTCTTGGGGGATGCTCACATCAATTGGGGAATGTAAGACAGTGGCCAGCATGCAAGCATCAGCCACAGACCACTGTTTTTGTCCTGTACCTTGGATACGTATATCTCAAACAGTAGAGGCTCCCAGACTGATCCTTGGGGTACACCGCTTTGGAAGACTCTACTACTAGAGGTGGGTTCCACTACTTTGACCATTTGGGTACTATCATTGAGCCAGTTAGCTACCCATCTGGTAACATACAGGTTGATACCTAGCTGTGTAGGCGTATGTATCCTGGCCATCTGGGGATTATTGTGAAAGAATTGGGTTAGGTGAAGGTAAGCATTGTTCACCATCTTCCCCTCATCCTTGTGTTTGTTGACCACTTTAGAGAGGTTGACCAGGTTTAACAGGCCTGATCTCCCTTTGACAATACCATGCTGTGTGAGCTCAGGAATTTTGATGTTGCCAATGTCCCTGTTCATAATGTCCTTAATATTGCCTTCCATGCCTTTGCAGAGCAGGGTAATTAGGCTAATGTGCATATGATTGGCTGGGTTACTGGATTGCTCCACCTTTGTGTATAGGGATGACAGTGGTTGCCCTCTGTGCAGATGGGATGACACTGTTGCTCAGGCTTTGGTTGACTACAGTGTGGAATTGATCTGAGAGGCCATGCCTGTGTTCATGTAGGATGCAGCCACGGATGATATCAGGCCTATGGAGACTTCTGTGTGTTGCCTTTGAGAGGGCATTATGGACCTGCTTCCAGATGATGACGGAAGGGGTGCAGGTGTTGTGCATGCACATGTGTACCAATGGGGGGAACAGAGGGGTTATGTTTACACTTCATCTGTCTGCAGCCGGTTGCCTATATCTATGCCGTATGTGTATGAGGTGTTATTGACCATCACTACAGAGCAGATTTGTGTGTTGCCTCTGGGATTGCCTAGTGATTGACCTTGGTGGTTATATCCAATTTCCACTCAACGATAGCCTTAGGGTAATTCACCTGTGACCTTATTTGCTTGTGCAGATGAAGGTGACATTGCTTCCAATAAGGCACCTGCTCCTTCTTGGCCCTGTCCAGCAATTTCCACATTTTATGGTATTTGTCTATTGCTGCTGTCCACTACGGATGTTTACCCTACCTTGAGGGAAAATGATGTTGTCCTGTCACATATTGCTGAGTCCATACAGTTATGTAGGCACCCACATAGTATTGTGGTGTGGGCCTGGACACTTCAGCTAGTTCCAGCTGATAGGATGTTGGCTGTAAAGCTACATCTACCTGCTCAGAGGAGATTTATAGTCACTTGTGTAAGTTAATTTTGTTTGACCCTGGCAGGGGAGGCAGGGGAGATGGTGACCTAAACAGTGATGGCTATGTGGTCAGATCTTACCAAGGAGGATGACACTGTCAGAGTGCTACAGTCACTACTCATGGTGGTTAGGACCAGGTACAGGATATTTCCACCTGTCATAGGAGTGTTGATCGGCTGATCCACTGCATTGCCACTGACAAAGCAGAGGAATCTCTGTGCATTCATGATCAGGTGGCATAGGTCATGCACACTATGGTTGGGTAGTTGAAGTCATCCAGGAGCAGGGTAGATGATTGAATCCTAGTAGATTCCAGCAAGCCCCAATAGGTGTGGTGTGTATCTGTAGTCATGGTTGGAGGCCTGTAGCTAGCTATGATTTGAGTAGGTGTTTTGTCAACTGTTAACTGGACTCAGAATGTCTCCCATGTGTCAAACAATTTGGCCAGCCTGGAGGTGTGTATGTGTATGATAATGTTCAACACTCCACCTCCTGTGGCTTTGCAACCCTCCATTTGGGGTCTAAACATATGATGGGATGAGTAACCTGGCAAGGTTAGTCTGCTCTCCACAGCTACAGTGGCTGCACAAATGTCGGCATCCTACAGAACAATGTACGCTTGAACTGACATGGGCTTCATGCTAAGACACCTAGCTTCTGTTAGAGCAAGACATCTGCACAAAGGCACACATCACTGGTGGGCAAAGGCCGGAAAATAGTGTCACTTTATGAATCTAGCTGAAACACACTTAGTTGCCAATAAAGATGGTATTGCATTCACAGGTCTACTCCACAGGATATGACAGCTGACAATCAAATGTATGCTATTATGTTATGACTTCAGTCTTTAATGGGTTACCAGTGATGTGCCAGACAATACACAACTGTATGAGGCATTGACTACAAATATGAGGCAGACATGTGGTCAGTCTACAAAACTCTGGACAGTTGTCAGGTATGGGCTCCATATATCACATACAGTTCAACGCACACTTCTGCACCTGTTGTGTACTATGCAGATACCCTATATAAGTCTCTTACATTTGTAAGACAAGCATATATATCACAGTAGCACTCACAGGTGACATATGAATAGTTACAGAATCCCAGGTAGCTGTCCTAGCAGTGTCACACTCAGTACTGGAAAACAGACATTCCAGTAGTAGTCATACATGAGCTGACATTTGCCGGGGTGACTCAGGGGCCAGAGATGTAATCCATGTCAATGCAAACAGGGCAAGCAGGAATGGCTATAGGTGCTGGACAGCAGCATGTGAGTGCAGCAGGTCTTGTTGTGACCTATTGTCTAGTGTCCTATTTGACATTATTACATCTCCCCTTCTACATTCCATTACAACCGTATGTGATTAACATACCTGTTATAGTGCTGATGAGTTTCCTCAGAATAATGCAAATGGTTAGGATTGTGTAGTTGCAGTCCATCTTTGTGTAGATGGATTCAGACCTGTGTTGCGTTGGCATCAGCTTGCCTTTTGTAGGTAATGTTCATGAGCAGGTGATGGCCTGTGCACCAATGAGTGTCTCCCAATTGCTGCTTGCATCCAGAGTAGCTGTGTTGTCTTTCTATTAGCCAATGCCATAGCAACACAGTGCTATAATTAAGTCCTTCATGTGGGCTTTGCCCATTTTCCTTGCCTGTGTGGAGGATATTATGGAGGTGTGGGAGCTACAGTTTCACAGACAGTAGGTGGAAATACCTCTCAGGACAAGACATGTGGAGACAGCCCAACAACATGGGAGACAAAGCTACAGATTTGTGTACAGATTGTAAGTAAGTATTGCTGTTATACACATAGGAGATTGCTAGAGTAACAGGGTTTGTCTGGACATGCATTTTCTGTGTGACTTGACATCTGACAGTGATATGTCTCTGACATACCTCTCTGTACAGATGTCCACAGGCTGGCCAGAGGTTTGGTCTGTTCCTCAAACAACTTCTGAATTTGTGAAATCAGTAGGATAATGTGTGGATTGTAGTCAGTAAATGTCGTCTTCCATTAGTGTTTCAGACATCATATTCTTCAGGGATGTCATGTTACAACAAACCCTGTAACACCAGCAACTGTTTCAGTTTGTAACACCATTATGTGAGATAACTCCCACCTTCCGGCCCCTTGCCCCCAAGTATGCCATGCTTTGTCCAGATGTCTTGCAGTAAGAGGTTCAGAGGTATGATATAATCATCATTTACTGACTGCACTCCTGGTATCATCCCAGTGACTTAGCAGACTCCTAGAAGTAGTATGCATCAGTGACCATAAATATGGTCCCACATCTAGGACATTCTGTGGAAATCTGTACAGTTGAGAGTTATGTATGTCTGGCTATTGTTAACAGACTGCCAAGACTGTGTAGCAGTGTTGTGTGTAAATGTTTGTTGGGCTGAGTAAGAAGAGTAGCAGATGTGAGTGTCATAGATCCTTTTCTATCTGATGGTGCATTCTGCTACAGATGCTGGTGGTCTATCATGTGTATATGTTTGTAGGGGCAGACTGAGAAATGTCCTGTAACACCTCAGGATTCCCAGTATACTGTGAGTTGGGGGGCCAGTATATGTCAGTGTAGTGTGTGACTGGCAATCAGGATATGTCAGTTCAGTCGTTCTACTCTAGAGTTCATTTGGGGTACTTAAGTAATACAATTTCCTGGTGTAATAAAATTTCCTGGTAAAGCAAATTGCTTTTGTGGGCTTCTGTGTCTCTCAGCCAGCAGTTCTGAGGGATCGTTTTGGTTTGTACTTCATTCAACAGTTTGTTTGGTCATTTGGGGTACTGGTATTTTGCTGCGACTATGGTGCAAATGGTTGTGGGTGGACATTTTCACACCAATATCTGATTTTCCCTACAGTTCCATCCCTGTAGTTGATGACATATTTGGAAATACATGGATAATTCCCCAGAGCTGATTTGGGTAGTGTTGTGTTGGTCTTACCGTGGTTCAGAAGGTGCTGGGTGCAATGGTTGGCAGCTCTAACTGTTTTTCCTCTTCAATTCCATGACTGCAGTTATACCTCTCCACTGTCCAGAGGTCTAGACACTGTCCAGATGTGTGGCTCATGTGTTTGGTTTGTTGTCCATAACAGTTGTAGGTTTCTGACAAATCACTAGGATGATGTCACCATTGACATCAGTAAATAATGACATTCATTTGTGTTTCAGACCTGGAATCTATCAGAAATTATATGCCAAATCAAACCATGCTACTCTAGTAGACTTCTATGTGTACAACAGCCATATTTCAAAGATGTCACTATTGTTTGCCCTTTATCCCCCCATTTTGTCAGGCTTTTTGCAAATGTCTTAAAGTAAGAGGTTGGTTATCTATCTATCTATCTATATATATATATATATATATATATATATATATATATATATATATATATATATATATATATATATATATATATATTGTTTGCCCTTTATCCCCCCACTTTGTTAGGCTTTTTGCAGATGTTTTGCAGTAAGAGGTTGGTTATCTATATATATATATATATATATATATATATATATATATATATATATATATATATATATATATATATACACCCATGCTAATTTTAATTAAAGAAAAGAAAAAAGGGTGATAGGAAAGAGGTGAAATGGCAGCATTCAGGGGGTTAAACATTAGGAAAACCAGCTAGACATGTGCAGGATGGCTGTGATGAAGGACCATAGCTCTACATTTCTTCTGCAGCAACAGCTGCAAATAATGTGTAGTATTTGGAATTTATAGCCTCACACCCCACAGGGAGGGGTGCTGGCAACAGATATTTGTAGAATAATTTGTGGCTAGGTTTATTCATTTCACTGTACATGGGGACAAAATGTAGAGCTATGTATGAAGCGATGAATTTTTGTGGGGCAGATGCCCTTTTTTTTAAGGTGAGAGTGGGATGTTGGGGAAGGGCTGTAGGTATGTTTGGGGAGGTAGGTTTAGCAGGATAGGTAGCATTTGCAGACAGACAAGACACACAAGACAGCAGACAGGGGTGGTATATGGCACATCAGGGGTAAACACCTTGGATGGGGAGAGTGGTTGGGAATCAGAGGTCCATGAGCCCCCAAATGGATGCAGTGGGACTGAGGTCCCCATCCATGGGCAGTCACCACTGCACCTTCATGGACCTGAAGGTGGCTGTGCTGGGGGCTAGACAAGAGGGGCAGCCTGCCCTCGAGGTGTGCCAGGCAGCCCTCCATCTGGCACAGCTGCCCACCCAACTCAGAGTGGATGATGTTGCCCACCATACTCCAGAATATTCTGCTGGTGACGGGCTCCTCTCAGTGCCCATGCCTGGGGGGGGGGCAAGCCCCATGTCCTGAGGTGGTTCCACCTGAAGGTGGTGCAAGACCAGCAGAGGAGGATGTTCTGGGTTGGGTGCCAGACGTGCTGGGGCCTGGTGCCATGGTTAGATTGGGTGGGACAGGCAGATCCCAAACATGCTATAGTGTTATGGTTTTCCCAAATATATTGGTTAGTCATGAAAGTCATATTGCAAAATTAGTCAAAACATTATGCATGGGTGTATCCATTAACCCAAACTGACAGATTTGAAACAATTGCATAGCAAAAAAGAACACATGCATAAATAGAACAACAGTAAGCATTTTTACAGCATGCAAGTTACATTGACAGCAACAGGCCACCAATAATGGTACTTGAACAAGGTATGTTAATATGCAATCAATGAAATATATGAACAATAATGGAACACATGTCCTACAATATGTTTTGAGAACAACATACCCACAGTATATGAATAATAATTATTGATACAGCTGATGGGTGGGGGGAGAGAATAAAAAGTCCATTAACACCTGTATCGACTTCTATTTTTCACAACAGTACTGCTCAATACTCTACAGGTCTGCCTTCACTTTACATCTACCTATGAACCATAGCTTCTGTGGAACATACATACCTGTTAGACTGTCAACCTGTAATGGTATGGGCAGACTGGGTGAACTGTGGCTACTTTACTGGAGAGGGCTTTTACATGTCAGGGTTACATACTTAACAAAGAAGAGGTACCATGCAATGATGTTGTGTGAGTCTGCTACTAGCATATTTCACCTGGATTCCTATCTGTGTCCAAGGTGATTGGCAGCAGTGATTACTAGCCATGACAGCGTGACACTTGAGAGACCTGTATCTGGAAGAGGGTGTGGTGTATGTACCTATCCTGCTGCCATTTGCAGGCATGGGGTTGGACACTGGGACAGTTGTACATGGTGTATTGTTATACCCTTCAAACAGCTACTACAAATATTTCATTACCTGTAAAACTTGTGGAGAAAATATTGGTTACCACTATCTGACTGTTTGTACAAACATTCCAGATTTCTTGAGTGTATATATGCACATATCTCAGTACCACTTCTTGGATTTGAACCATGTTTGGGTGTGCCAAAATGAACTGCAAGGCTGTTTCTCATCACACTGGGCTACTGTGGAACTGCTGTCTCATTTGACTGTTTTCTGCCCAACAATCTGTGGGTTAGACAGTCTGACATTGTAATCCTAAGATTCATGCATGACAGATAGTTACTGTACTGTGTAGTAATCCTTTGAAATTATATGATCTGCAAAACAAAGGTTCAAACAAGGCACTGCAGCAGAGGAAATACTATTATACATTTGAAAATAGTATTCAGGGTTTGGATCTTAGTGCATAACATATGTCATATTTCATGTATATCTTGATTTGCAGCTCCGCAGGCTACTGTTTTGCATACTAGCTGATTCTCATAACAACCTCTGTTAATTCATGCTGTCAGAACCATATTTTCTGTGCAGAACCTATGCACATTCAATTTCTACAACATACCAGAATAAACAAAACAGTTGGTGGTTTAAGTTTTTATTGTAGTTGTATGACACAGTGCTCTACTACAGCATATTCTGTAGATTACTATTAGTCTGGCAAACTTTTCTTTAATCATTACCCACAGAACACAGTAAAAATGTACTCATTCTTATTTATTTCACTATATACTGAAAGGTAAATCTGTACTCACCAGCCTGCTGGTGCATCCTTGTCAGTCTGTTGGCATGGGCCTCAATGTTCATATAGGGTTGCCACATTTTCAAATGGCCAAAGTGGGACATTTTAGGGACACACACATCAGATTTTACAGGCCAACACATACCCATGGTCAGTACAAAGGATAGAACTTAACTTGTTTGCCTAAATAAAAGCTTATTCTTGTAGCAGTTTAGTTGCTTATTCTGTTTCTTGTAACATTTAGGTATTTTAGATACAGAAATAACTATTTTATGCAACTATTACATAAACTATGGGACATAATTATGTCCTAAAATCACAGGACATTTGCCATTTTTAATATTTTTTATCAGGACACAACTGCCCAAAGAGGGACTGTCCCTCGCAAAGTGGGACAGGTGGTAACTCTATGTTCATAGCCCTCTCTTCTGCATCTGTAGGCATGAGAAACAAACATTATACATACCTGTCTATCACATACTCAGATTAGAATTTGGTACAGCTGTATTTGGGATACTTACAAACTGTGGGAGCATGCCGGTCTTGAGGAGCTTGGATCCATTGGGCTAAGAGCTCCCCCTTCCTATGCTTCAGGTTGGCATAATTATGCTGTACCTGCTCAACAGTTTAGGGGATTCCAGTGACACTGGTGAGGTCATGTGCCAGATGGTCCCAGGCCTCTGCTTTGTATTGAGAGCACTGGTACTGGCCCTGCAGCAGTCTGTCATCATGGTGTTCTACGAGGAGTCCAGCCATGACCTTGGACTCCAGGATGCCCCAGCTCTGTGCCCAAAAGCACGCTCCCTCTCCTATGACATGTTCCTGCAGAGATCAAACTAAACAGGTTATGGCTATATTCCTGCCTGCATGGTTTGAATAAGGCCATAATTCCCACCTTTTTCTGTTATTGGACCATTTTGAAAATGCTGAGCATAGCTTAGCAACGCACAAGCCCACTAAGCTGGGTTGAACAATGCTTAAAGGGGTAATTGATGAGCATTGTTTAAATGTGTGGAAATCCATTTGGCTGTGCTGACTGCTGCTTAGAATTTACATATAAGCAATGCTTATACTGACTAAGCATAGCTGAGCACTACTAACTATTGCTCACTTTTCATTTAAAGAAAATTTCAGGATAATGACTTAATTAATCATTACTGACATATTAGTAAGTGTATATGATTTACTTTACATGACGTCCCTCTATGTGCTTTCATTACATTACCATGGGATGTGACTATACTGTATGGGACACTTGTGTATACATGGGTGATTTCACATGTTATATGCACTCACACTTACATTTTAGACTAGCTACACTACCCTGGTTGACAAATATCAATTACTACATAATTTAAAATCAAAAGATGCTATTAACTAGAATATTGTAACCTTTGTAAATGACTAAAAAATATATCATTATTAATAAATATATGGATTAGAAACTTTCATTGGTTAAAAAAACATTGAAAAAAAATAAAAAATGAATGGATGATAGGATGGAAAAGAGGAAATGGGAAGAAAGGGGGGAAGGAAAGGGAGGAAGAGAAAGATAAGGGGGGAAGGGGGGGCACTATCACCAATTTTACTATACTTGTGATGTGCCAGTTAAATGAAAAACAATAAGTAATATAAATTCATATCATAAGATAAAAAAAAAATGAATAAAATAAGCAAAATATATGATAGGGATATAAACATAATAAAAATAAAAAATAAACATATCTATAAATACTAAAAATGTTGGTTAATAAATCTCTATATCAAGTGATTGTATAAATAAAATAAATAAATACACTAAACTAGAGATAAATGGATATAAATAATATGTCTCTAGATGAAATAAATATATATAAAGCATGACATTTATAAATTTATATGAAGTAAAATATAATATAATAGGATACATCATACATATATTATCAACATAAAAAATATCACATAGAGTAGTGTTTGAACATATAATAGTGTAAAACATCTAGTTTTCATTTCTAGGACAGGTATTATATATATATATATACAGGACCAGGATGTATACCCTAGTAATTATAATTTAAAATTAAAATAATAATTTTAACACTGCTTTCCCATGTAACAATAAAGTGTCTGTCTTGGTATTCGAACTGTGAATGCCTGCATGCAAAGCCCAGACTCTAACCACTACACTATTGTGGCATGCGGATTTTAGCTGTATATTTTTATTTATCTCCTACAGGATGTTTAAACAATGCTGAGCAGAAGGCCAAAAGGCACACACCAGCTCAGCTATGCTTAAACATACCTTAGGATGTTAAAAAATTTTAATAAACCCACTTTATTTACATGTATCTGTACTCCTTGTCAGTCACAGTAAGGGAAATTGTAAATGGACACATATGGACAGATTTTAATTATTGGTCTTACAAACTTAGAAAGTGTGACTGTGTTTTTTTAGCAAGTCATTGGCAAATCAATCAGGGTTTAAGTCAGAACACACTGACAGACATTTGCGTTTCAGACTTCATACCCTTTAAAAAATCCATGCTAATGCAAAGCTTTTATTCTGTCAACTTTCTGGGTTTATAAGTGCAATATTTAAAAAAGTGTCTCTATTTTTGTGCTATTGTCCCCCCATTATTTATGGCTTTGTACAGCTTTCTTACTCTAGGAGGTTGAGAGGTATGTGAGGCAGGCATCTGGGCATTCTGCAGAAACCTGTACAGTTTAAGGCTATGGCTGTATGGAAATTTTACAATGCAATGGGTGTGTGACAGAACCTGTCATACACCCCCTGCATAGCTTTCTTGCTCCCCTATACATTTCAATGCCCATGGACACTGAAATACTAATTTTATTCCATCTCAGTGTTCACAGACACTGAAATGCTTTTAAAAATTGCAGTACAGCACTTTCTGAGTTCAGGAGGGTGTGTTAGATGTGTGTGCACTACCTAAACATACCCCTTGCACTCAGTAGTGTTCGTGTCCATTTAGCCTTAGCATCAGCACACCTTCATGAATATGCAAGGTGTCATGCTGTTAAACCTACGGCTAAATGGACACCATTCACTCCATGCAGGACTAGCACTATTCCTGCACAGAGTTTATTGAATCCAGGGGATTAGCTTTTTTTCCATTAGCAAATGTTCAGTGGGAATCAAGAAGTCTGCTACTGAACACAGTTGTGCATTCTGTTCCAAGTGAAATCTACAAAGATTCATTCATGACAACCTTTATATAGAGAGAGATGTCTGCAGGTGCAAACAGTTAATCTTGAGAGGTGTACACATTCCTTGCTGTGGGAATTGAAACATTTAAAGGTACAATGGCAAGCAATTTGATGAATCATAAATTTTGAAGTTCTGGGAAGTGAATAAGAGGTAGCAGCCTCTCTAGCAGCCTTAATAACTTAATGCATTTAGTGGAAAACTGTACAAGTTAGCTGTATTTAAAAATAGTCAGTGCACATTTTCTTAGGGCTAAAACTTTTTTTCTGAATGCATGCACGCTGTTTTTCACATCTGGGAATGGAATAGATAAGAAATGTACAAACAGCAATCAGTAAGTGGGAACATAGGCTGTAGCATGCACTTTAGCAGCATGGACCACCTTAATTTTAGCTTAGGTGAATGCCTGTGAGTGCAGCTATTGATTTGGAGCAATTAGTCCTATCTAGAGAGTTAAACTTTATTTTGTGAAGATGTGCATAGTTTTGTGTGTTTGTTCTAATTTGATAGGGGATGGGGTATTCTGAAACTGTATTTAGTCTTTCATTTGAGGTCTTTAATTCAAACAAAATGTCTTACAAAATGTGACATAGGCTCAAATGTAGACGAGAAGAAGCAATTGTATAAGAGATCAGCCTGCCAAACATTAATGTGTGCATATAGCACAAAAGTTGGAAATACACATTCAAAAAAACTGTCATGTATAATAGGTGGGAACAACAGCTTTTCTCATAATGACTATGCTAGCCATATTACCTTGGAACATAAATGGTCTTATAGTTATAGATAAAAAGGAAAGAGCACTGAATTATATTAAGAAATGTACAGTGATAGTAGCAATGCTGCAGGAGACACATTTGGAAAGAAACAAGCATGTGAATTTGGCAAATAAAGGATTTCAGGATGGATAATCAGCAGAATATCAGGGGCAAAAGAAAAAGTGATTAATTATATTAATTGCTAGAGGGGCTCCAATAGAAGAGGGCAAACAAGATAATAATGGTAAATTTGTGGTAGTAGGGGGCTATTAGCAAGGGAGGAGGATTATGCTGGCATGTATTTATACTCCACCAAAAACTGCAATTATGGTAGCATTAGTACACTGTGGGAGAAATAATCAGCTTTTAGAAGGGAATATTACTTATTGGTGAGGCTCGGGACTTGATTTTCAAGAGTGAGGATGTATCAGAGCAGAATGTAAGGAATGTAAAGAGAAAATTATTTGAGAGTTATTACAGAAAATAGAAATCTCTTCAGAAGGATTTACCTAGTCAGTGGGACAAAATGAAAATGGAGTTTAAAAATAGGACAGAAATAAAAGATAGAGATATGGTTAAGAAGTAACAAAAATTACTTATAGGGACTGACAAAGGTTAAATTATTGCAGAATAAGGAGAATTTCACAATGAGGCTGAAACAAAGCTTAGAGCAGCCAGGATGCACATCAAACAGCAATACTATTGAATCTTATCACAACCTAATCTAGTCTAGCGCCAAACAACAGAGACCACCCAAGGAGAACTATGTATGACCCAGTACATGACCTACTGTAGCCCATCCAAATACAGGTCCAGAAAACATGGGTATCTGTAACTAGCTTGGTAGATATGGGCATCCTGAGATAATGAAGCAATTGTCTCATGTTCACAGACAACCATTTAATTCTTAAAAAAACAAACACAGTATGTAAGAGATCCACATACACAATTTCACTGAAGGAAAAAATCTTGCATGCAAACAAGGTTATCAAAAACACACACACACTACATCCATGACACATTGTTTCCACCACACACATAGACCAACCTATGCTGAGGTACCGAAAAGCAATCTTCCAAAACCTAAAAAAACCCCTGTCCTCAGCAATCTCTAAAGCTCTTACCAAAAACAAACACCAAATACCTCGCATATGCCAACAACCAGAAGAGCACCAAGAACAAAGTCCTTAAGGCGAGCCAACACATTATCCAGGACTGTTGTTAAAGGGGACTCCAATTTACAACACATAGATGCCCCACTCACCAGACTGAAGAAGGAGGAGATAATAGTTGCTTATATGGAGACAGAATCTGTCCCATTATGCACACACTCATCACTATACCATAGGTACTAGTATGATTCTATCATAGTCCATGTGGGTGTTAACAACCTGGGATGTATTATATTGGATTATATGAAGACAGACATGGTTTATTTCTCTGAATGTGTGTTTGAGTCAGGTATGTGTCTTAAACTGAGCAACATTCTACCTTCACCAAGAATGATGTGACAGTCTAAACAAAATATGATTGACTTCAATAAGTGGCTTAGTTTCTGGTGTCTTTGAAGGGGGAATTCAATATTTGCCAGCATGTTCCGAACAGGTAGTCAGTGATTGCTTTGAAAATGCTGGTCTGCACCTACCTCCTTTGAGCTTCTGAATATTGGCAAAAACTTTATCTTCCCCCTCAGAGCAATTTTTAGGCAATGCTAAATTGATAAACCTACTGACATAGAAAATAAAACCAAAAAAACTAATGGTGTTACTGCCTAATACTAGGAGCCTAAACAAGAAAATCCATACTCTACAAGCTTTCCTCATTCTGAAGAACATTAGCATCAGTGCCATTACTGAGATGTAGTTTAAGTCCACAGAAAGTACTCTGGCAGTGCAAGGCTTCAGTACCTTCTGCACATTTAGACCATCCACTGCACGGACAGGGGCAAATGATTGGGAAGTCTCAGTCTATATTAGCAGCAAGTATAACTCTATGTGGGTTAAACAGGATGATGCCTTTGAATTTATCCACATGCAAATTACCATAAAGTCTCATACCATATCCTAGCAAGATATAGGTCACCCTCTATGCCCCTAGAATCCCATAGTTCATATCTAGAACTACTGGAGACACTCACCATTAAACCAAATACCGTAATCATGGGAGACTTTAACTACCCCTTATAGACTAGGAAACATACAATGCCACATACTTACAGGCATAGCAATTCCTGGACTTTATTAACACAAATACCCTTGACCAGACAGTGTGCACATCCACCACAGGTTCAAACATACTGGACTTGGTACTCACCAATATAGGACAATGTTGCACTACCAATGTCATGTCCTCTCACTGGTGAGATTGGACCACAAAGTTGTCTCTCCTGAAATAAAAATCAATTGATAACCCCAGCAGACCCTGTAAGAGTTAGGAACAATCCCAAAGCAAGGTATTTTTATTTATTATGTGATAGTATGTCAAAATTCAGTTCCCCTCCCAACGCCGACTTCACAGCAATCTATGTAGAATTATTCACAGAGACCCTATACAACCATAAAAAATGGCAGTATAGAGACTGTTGTACCTACTAGAAATAAGCCGAAAACAAACTCTGAAAATAAATTACATTAGTGGAATCCTCTAAATTTAATAGGGCATATAAAAAAGGAAAAAGTCATGGTTAAAATCAGGGAGAGCAACGTCCATAATGATATGAGCTGTGTGATTAAACTAAACAGGAAACTAAGAGGACTAATTAAGTCCAACAAGGCCAATTTATAGCTTGAAACATGATCTATCAGGAGTCAGGATCACTTGAGTCACTTTTCAACTATATTCGCAAACAGGCTTGTTCCATGAATGGATGACTGCAACTGTTATCCCACCTCACAAAGGTGGACCATCAGCTGACCCCAGAAACTACAGGGTCCCTATTAAATAGATGAAAAGTCAAAATGTCGAACGGCCAAATATCTGAAACGGCTGTTCCTCGATATTGCTATTGTAAGATCGCGGTACAGTGAAGACTGGAAAATTTGCCCTTTCCTCACTGTAGTGCAATCTTGGAGTCGGTATATATAATTAGCGGGGGAGGGGGTGCAGCTCCTCACAATACTCATTTTGAGGAATGGCCTTTTCAGATATTTGGCCGTTCGACATTTTGACTTTTCATTTATTTAATAGGGACCCAAACTATACACCTATTGGTCTGATTAGCCTAATATGCAAAGCCATTAAATTAATTATCATAGAAATGACCAGCAAAAACACAGGCAACATTCAAACACTGGATAAAATCCAGTTTGATTTTGTCAAGAGAAGGTAATGCCTACTAACCCTGGTGGACTTCTTAAAGAAGGTCACCAAGGCAATGAATGAGGGAGAGAATGGTACATACCATCTACCTGTACCTGGCTAAGATGTTTGATACAATACCTCACTTGGTTATAGTTGGCAAACTCATCAAACTGGGCATAAACCCTATAAAACTCACTGGATTACCTGCTGGCTCCCATACAGAACCCAGAAAGTCAGAACTGGTGATACCACCTCTGCTAAGAGTCTGGTCACCAGCAGGATACCTCAGGGCTCCATGCTACGACTTCTCTTATTTGTCACCTACATCTAGGAGGTAAAAACTAATGTCAAGGGCCTTTGGTTGATCAAGTTCATAGATGACTCCAAAATGGGAGCTATCAAAGATTCTTTCCATGATACAAACATCTTACAAGAGAGTCTAACACAGACAAATGACTGGTGCCAAAGTCATGGACTAAATCTCAATGGCAAGAAATTCATTATAGTGCCTTTTGGGAAAACTGCCACCCAGGCTAATTACTGCACTGATAAGACACCCCTAAAAACTGACCCAGTAGTCATGAATCTGGGAACATATGTAGACAGTAATCTGCCCTTTGATCAACATGTGTCCAAGATAGTAAGAAAATGTTGCCCAGTTTATAAGGACATGGCATTCAGGTCCAAGGAAGCCAGAGTGCCACTTTAGTCGATCCTTATTAGACCCATCCTTGAATATACTGCTCCAGTCAGCATGTACCTGACCAGACAATTGCAATAGTTAGAATGCCCACAAGATTCCTTACCCGGAGAATCTAGCATATAAACACATTGCCTTGTACAGATTGCCTTCTCTGTACTCTGTATCCTACAGGTTACTGAGAGGTGATCTATGCTTGGCATACAAGGCATACTTGGATCCAACTTTGATGGACCTTTTGCACATCAGCAAAATGAACAGCATCAGAACCACTAAATCCAAGGATCTAAAATTTGCTTGTGGCATAAATAAGGCATATTGGCAAGACGGTCTATATTACCAAATCGAAAAACCCTTTACGCGAATACCTAAACATCGACACCTATAACGCGAACCGCAAAAATCCCGAACACATTAAAGAGCGAAAAATAAAATAACGAACTGTCATAGTCGCCAATCCCACCACCCGCTACATACTACCTACCCAAACAAAATAAATAAACCACATACATACACTAACTAAACCCTACTTCTAACCTAAAGTAAAGCACCAAAACCCTACTTCTAACCCTACACTAAACCCCACATACACAACTAATTATGCACTATCCTTAACCCCTCCCTAACCCTAAGGTCTGTAACTACCGCACACGTCCCCTACAGACATACACCCAAACAAAATAAATAATACACATACACATAGTTAAATAAATCCCTTCTTCTAACACTACACTAAATCTTGCATACATTACCTATCTATTCACTTACCTTAACGCACATCCTAACCCTAAAGTCCTATCTATCGCACACTTACCTTACGGAGCTATACTGCAGATGGGCCAACCATTACACTTCAACATTTAAATTTTTGCTATTTTGGACATTCGGCGTTTCCTTGTTTCGCGCAATCCATGTCGCACTTTCCGTATTCATGATTACGGTCTTTCGATCTGGTAATAGGAACCTGACAAAACATATATGTGTCTCAGAGGATCCCTATACTGTGGAACAGGCTCCCTATCCATGTGAAGCAGAGTCCATCCCTAACCCTATTTAAGCATAAGCTTGACCAATGGATGGGAGTCAGAAATTCTACCTGTGACTGGATCCATGTCTCTGATAGACAGAAGCAGACAATCTTGTCTCCTGAACCTGATTGACTTCTTCGAATTAGTCTCCAGAGCTGTGGACGAGGGTAAGGCAATCCACACAGCCTATCTGGGCCTCACCAAGGCCTTTGACACCATCCCCCACCATGGCATCATAGATAAACTTACTAAGCTGGACATAAATCCCTACGTAAATCAATGGGTTGCCAACTGGCTTGCTGACAGAACCCAGACTGTAAAAGTAGCAGACTCCAAATCCAGCTCCAGACAAGTGACAAGTGGAGTACAGAGTTCAGCCCTGGGACCACTCTTGTTTGGCATCTACTTCTCTGAAGTACAGGCCAACCCTAAGGGACTCTGGCTAACAAAGTTCGCAGATGACTGTAAACTGGAAGCCATTATTGAATCCCCAAATGATGTGGATATTCTACAAAAGGGCCTTACAGAAACATATGTTTGGTGCCAGAGCCATGGGATCAAGCTTAATGCCAAGAAATGTATAGTTATCCCCTTTGGGAAAAAACATGTACCCATGAATTACCACATAGGTGGCAGTACACTAAACACCGAAAGTGTGACGAGAGACTTAGGGACACAGGTGGACAGTGGTCTCACATTTGATAACCACATCACCACAACAGTCAGGAAATCCTTCGGCATACCTCATCACTAAGGGCTTTTCATCCAGAAAAAAGGAGGTCATTGTCCCACTGTACTCATCCCTCATTAGACCCATTACAGAGTACAATGCCCCATTTGGTATGTACCTCACAAAACATCTGCAACAGCTGGAAAGGCCACAGAAATACCTCATTAAAAGAATCACAGGCCTAAAGCAGATGCCCTATGCTGACCCTCTAAAAAAAAGTATATTCTGTGGCATATCGTGTACTCAGAGACAATCTCTGCTTAACATACAAGGCTATGTCAAACCCTGCACTGTTGGACATGCTCCACTTAAAGAAATCCCAAACCCTCAGAGCCACATACTCCAGGGATCTAAACCTTGTCATCACAATGAACAAAACATGCTGGAGGGATAGGTTCCTGACCCAGAGACTCCCTATACTCTGGAATAGACTGTCCATACATGTCAAACACAGCGCCTCCTTGGCCCTCTTCAAAAGGAA
The DNA here is from genome assembly GCF_019279795.1 of Protopterus annectens. Lineage (NCBI taxonomy): Eukaryota > Metazoa > Chordata > Ceratodontiformes > Protopteridae > Protopterus > Protopterus annectens. Next base: position 1,023,860,799 of record NC_056725.1, read on the forward strand.
CCTTGACGATTGGATGGGCGATGGGAAATTCACCCCAGGATCACATTAGTCACCGTGCTAGACAAGGGTCCAGGGAAGTAAATATTGTGGGAAGAAATATACAGGGAATTGTTATGGCTGGGCTTGTATAGGCCCTAAGGCCAATAGCCTAGTACCAGCCTATGAACCTATGAAGCTATAATGCCAAAACTAACATACCCCCCACATAACCTCAAAAAATTTCCTAACTAACATACCCCCTCCTAATAAATTTCCATGATACATAGGGACACAATTGGGCTGGATTGTATAGCTAGGCTTATAAGGGCTCTGGTGGTCATCAGCCTAGTATATATCAATGAACAAGTTAAAATAAGGGAGTATCTGGATAATGTGCATTTCTTTAGAAAGATTGCTGTTAAGCAACTATTTTATGATAATAACTCCAGACCATAAAAACTTTTAGCAAAATAACTTAGGCAACTGAAACTCAAAAGGGTTGTGACCAGGGAGTCTATAAGAAAAAAAGGGTCTTGTAGCGGTATTAGGGATATTTCAGAAATTTTATGAAAATTGCTATAAAGCAGAGAAATGCTAAATTCAAGAAAGAAAGCAAATGGAAGTACTTATGGAAGACCTAATTATGCCCAGGTTAGAGGATGATGAGGCTAACAACTAACAGTTATGGTAGGAGGAAATGAGATAAAAACAGTGATATGTAGCCAGTCTTCAGGGAAGTCTCCAGGAACAGGTGGTATTCCTGGGGAAGTTTTGGAGTTAGAAGGGAAAAAAGCAATAAAGATCTGGAATATTTTGTTTAACAGTATTTTAAAAGGAGGGGAAGCACTGTGGTGGCTGTTTTACCTAAAGAGTGTAAAGACCCATCAGACCCAGCTTGATATAGACCCCCTTCAGTTTTATACCAGACCTGATAGATATGGATAAATGTGGTTTTGTGGAGGGGAGACAAGCATTTGACAACATTAATAGTACAATGATGATCTGGGGGAAGGAGAATGTAAAAAAACTAGTGCTCTTGTTGGTGGGACTTGCTACAGCTTAAGCATTTGACAGAGTAAGCTGGGATTTTATGAGTAGAACAATGGAAGCATTTGCAATCCCTGATACAATAATTAGATTAATTAGGAGGATATATGAAGGATCAGAGACAATAATTAAAGTGGGAGGGGTCATCTCTTATAAGTTTTGTTTGAACAGAAGAACCAGACAGGTGTGCCCTTTGTCCTATTTGTTATTTGCTTTATATTTAGAACCACTGACAAACAAAATAAGTGACTCAGAAATGCAAGGACATAAGTGGTATGTAATCAAGAAAATTTGGCTTTATTTGAAGATGATATTATTTGTACCTGATAAATCCAGAAAAGGACATCTCAGTGTTGTGAAAAATCTTGAGACAGTTCAAGTATTTTTGAGATATAAAATTAATGAAGATAAAGCAAAAGCTAAAACCATAAATGACATACCTACACATGATCTGGCTCAGCACTACCCATATTTATGGGACACAATAAGATGAACTATTTAGGAGTATGGATTAGAAAGCAGCTACCGATATGCGGGAAGAAAGTCAACAAAAGATAACATAAAACATGAGAAACTGGAAGCTCTTATTTATGAATATGGATAGCAATATACAAGTGGTGAAAATGTTTTTAGCCTCTAGTTTCAAATATTGGCCAGGCATATTTTATCTGGGATGGTAGGAGGACAAGAGTTAAGTGGCATAAGTTGATCCTTCTGATTGAACGAGGTGGTTTAGAATGATCTGATTTCAATGGATATTTACAGCTACACAGTTAAAGCTGATATACATAATGCAAGCAGATTATAATTCAAAATAGAAAGGGATGATGAAGTGGGGGGTAGTGGTTCAAGAAATAGAGAGTGGAACTTTGGATGCAGACCCTTAAGGAGAATAATGACAACCACACAAAATATTATATTCATAAGGGAGCAGAAAGTATTCTAAGAACTAAACCAACACACAAATGGGGAAAGGAGATTTTGCAAATAAGGATGATTGTAAGTAGAGCACAGAAAACAGGCTAGAGGTAGTTGGAATTTACTGAAGAAAACTGGCAAAGGAACCAAGGTATTGGAAGCAAACAACTAGAGAGGGAAATGTAATAGAGTAGGATGAGGATAAGAAGACATTTGGACTGCAGGCTAGAGACTGTCTTCCCTACCAAGGATTGATATAAGAGTATAGGCAAATTGAAAGGGATAGGGGAATCTTAATTGAAAGACCTGCTTTGGTTGAGTTTTATAAGTTCATAGGTTCATAGGTAGGTACTAGGCTATCGGCCCAAGGGCCTACGTAAGCCTAGCCAACAAGGTTCCCTGGCCTACGCCACCCAAGGAAGTCATTTTCCTGTGCCACTGTCGAGCAGAGACACAGAAGTGATCCCCGGGGTGTATTTCCTATTTCCCATCCACTCATCAAGATTTTTCTTGAAGAGTGCTAATGAAGAACTTTGCTTGACATAGATGGGTAGCCTGTTCCAGAGTATGGGAAGTCTCAGGGACAGGAATCCTGTTTATTGTGGTAACAAGGTTTAGGTCCCTAGACCGTGTAGCTTGGAGGGATTGGAATTTCTTTAGGTGTAGCATGTCCAACAGCTCTGGGTTTAACATAGCTTTATATGTTAGGCAGAGATCACCTCAGAGTAGGCAATAAAGCTGGAGTTTTTTGAGGCAGTCAGTGTAGGGTATTTGTTTGAGGCCAGTAATCCTCTTTCTGAGGTACTCCTGTGGCCTTTCTAGCTGCTGCAGATGTCTTGTGAGGTACATTCCAAAAGGGGTGTTGTACTCTATAATGGGTCTAATTAGTGTCGAGTAGAAGGGAACAATGACCTCTTTTTTCCTGGATGAGAAACCTTTTATGATGAGGTGTGCCACATAGAAGGACTTCCTGACTACTGTGGCGATGTGACTATCAAAGGAGAGACTACTGTGCACCTGGGTCCCAAGGTCTCTTATCACACATTCAGTCTTAAGTAGATTGCTGCCGATGTGGTAGTTCATGGGTACAGAGTTTTTACCAAAGGGGATGACACTGCACTTTTTGGCATTGAGCTTGAGGCCATGGCTCTGACACCAGGCATCTGTCTCAGTGAGGCCCTGCTGTAGGATGTCCACATCATTTGGGGACTTGATTATGGCTCCTAGTTTGCAGTCATCTGTGAACTTCATTAGTCAGAGGCCTTCTGTGTTAGCCTGTACTTCAGAGAAGTAGATACTAAACAGGAGAGGTCCCAGGATGGAACCCTGTGGTACTCCACTTGTCACTGCTTTGAGGTCAGATATGGAGTCTGCAACTTTTACAGTGTGGGTTCTGTCAGTGAGCCAGTTGGCAACCCATCTTGTGATGCAGGGATTTATACCAAGTTTAGTGAGTTTAGCTATAATTCCAGAATGGGGTATGGTGTCGAAAGCCTTGGTGAGGTCAAGATAGGCTGTGTGAACCACCTTACCCTTATCTACGGCTTTGGTGACTGCCTCAAAGAAGTCGATCAGGTTCAGGAGGCATGATCTGCCTTTCACAAACCCAAACTGGGTGGGATCCAGAGTCTGTAGGTTACCAATGTCTTTGTTTATGAGTTCCATGATGATATGTTCCATGGCCTTGCAGACCAGGCTCGTCAGGCTAATAGGTCGATAGTTCCCTGGATCAGTGGTGGCTCCCCCTTTGTGGAGTGGGATAACTGTTGCTGTGCACCATTCAGTGGGCACAAAGCCTGATGCGAGGCTATTATTGAACATGGTGCTTAAGTGGGGAGCCAGTTCATTCTGAAGTTCGTGTAAAACGCAGCCTGGGATGTTGTCCGGTCCCATGGATGCTGTGTTTTTGGCATTAGGGAGTGCAGCTTTTACCTGCGTAGTTGAGATTACAGGGACTCTGCATTCTTTCTGTATAGATATGGGCCCTTTAGGGGGTGAGGGGGGTAAAGTTAGCACTGAACCTATCTGCCAGGATGTTGGCAATATCAGTTGGTTCTGTAATTTTCATGCTTTTGTGCTGTAACTCAGAGCAGATCTTGGTGATGCCATCGAGATTCTTGACATAGCTATAGAATGCTTTGTCGTTGTCCTTAGAATCAGTGGTGATTTTGTTTTCATAGCTAGCTTTGGAGGATCTTATAAGGGATCTCAGCTTCTTACTGAGGCTGACCAGGGAACTCCTCCACTCATGGGATTTTACTCTCTTTTGCAACAGTTTCTTCCTTCTGTTGTACAGTTTGTTTATGGCAGGGGACCACCAGATTGGCTTCCTTCTTTTGGAGGATAGCATCTTGGTTCCGTTTGGGATAGCGCGATCCATGCACTTGTATAAGTGCTTATAGAGTGCATTTGTGTAGGATTCAGCAGTTGTAACTGTATTGTCCATCTGCATGGGTGTCATGAAGTTCACCACTTCTGTCTTAAGAAGCATGAAGTTGGCTTTGGAGAATTTTTTTACCATGGATTCCTTAATGGGGGGTGGGGGCCGGATGTGGATATCAAGGGTGATTAGCTTATGGTTGGATCGGACCAACGAGGAGTTGACTTCAGGTGTGGAACACCGGTCACTCATGTTGGTAATGACTAGGTCTAGGATATTGTTGCCCCTGGTGGGGGTGTGGATAAGTTGATCCAGGGCATTGGAGTTTATGAATTCCAGAAAGCGTAGAGCTAAGGAGTTGGTACACAAGTAGTTTTCCCAGTTAATGATGGGGTAGTTTATTAGGGTGTTTGGTTGAACCCTAATATTTTCCAGTACATCAAGAAAAGAGGAGTGGTAATCCTAGGGCATGGTGGGGGATCTGTAGCAAGCTACAATTTGGATTGCAGTTTTGCCCAGAGTTAGTTGCACTTGGATAACCTCGGATGCATTATGCTGAGCAACTAGCCTGGAGGTATGGATATACTTAATGAATATGAACACACCTCCGCCTTTGGTGTTTCGGTCCAGGTTACACGGCCTAAAAGTGTGGTATGAGTTATAGCCTGGTAGTGCAGGGGTGCTCTCTGGAGCATTGAACCAGGTCTCAGTCACTGCACAGATATCAATGTTCTCCATTTTAAGGAGTGCCTCGAGTGAGTGCATTTTGAGATTTAGACATCTAGCATTGAGTAGCATTACCCTCAGTTTTTGCTTGCCTGTTCCTGTTATGGTGGTGAATTAGTTATTTGAACCTTACCTAAAAAAGGCACTATAGGGGCAGCAAGAGCTTTAGCCAGTATCCAGAATCCCAGGGGTGACATCTGTGGCAAAGCATCATGGTCTGTCGACCATGACATCCCAAGCAGACAGATACTGGATCCCCTTAGAATGACACCAGAAGTTTAGCCAATTGTTGAAGTCAATCATTTTGTCCTTGTACTGTGGTATCATTCAGGGTGATGGCAGAATGCTACTCAGGGCTAGGGTCATACCTGCCAGGGCTACAAGATCGGACAGCTCTTCCATGTCTCTTTTCATGTAGACCAGGTAGGTACGTCTCAGGTCATTCACACTAACATGGACAATGACAGATTCATATTTGTACTTGTTGTGGAGTGACCTGAGTGCGTGGGTTATGTGGCAAATCCTGGCACCTGACAGGCAGCTGACAGTAACCTTCTCCTTGTTTAGCCTGGTGAGTGGGACATCAGTGTGCCTGACTATAGAGTCACCTATGACTAGTGTGTTGGGTACGTTGTTTTGCCTTATTGGCTGTGGTTGAGTGGCACACTGAGTCTGTGGGCTATGTGTCATTTGGGTTGTGTTGGGGGATGGAGGTTGCTTGCGTTTCTGCTTTGGAGGTCACTGTTGCTTAGACAGAGTATTATTGAGAGCCTCTGAGAATGTTTTTGAGTTACTATGTGTTAATCAGGTGTTAGTATTTTTAGTTGAATCTACAAATCTACCAAAGAAGCTGTTGTTAAAAACGAATGATTAGTAGGCTATATAAAATATTGCATGATAAGTAGAAGATTCACTAAGAGGTGGTTAGAAAGGATTAGGAACAGATATTGGAAATACAATATACAAGAGAATATGGGCGGACATATGTATAGCTCCCAAGTATGCAACAAATTATACTCCAAGCAGACTTCAAATACTTTCTCCTCAGGTAAACAGCAAGTGGTAAAGGTATAATAGGGAAGAAAGAGGTGAATGAAAAAGTACATTTTGGGAGAGTAATGAGGTTTTAAAAAATCTATACAGAGGACTCTGTCAAAAATACTGGGTGAGCAAATTGGTGTAAGTAAGGAAATGATTCTATTGAGCTGAGACACAACAATATGAATTGCCTTGACATAGCAAGTTTAATTCTGTTGTCTGCCAAGAAAAGCAATTACTAGAAAATGGAAATCAAAGTCTAAACCAACTGTATTTGAAGTATTGAATATAATAAAAGAGAAAATAACAGAAAAGGAATCTTTAGAAAAGGGAACAGTCAAATTACATACAAATAAGGAAGGATGAGGTTTAAGGGAAGACAGAAATTCAGCAATTTATGTAATGTTGGTCTGATGATAATTACACAGAAAGAAACAATATGTGATATATAATATATATAATTGGAAAAAAAATGTTAATATGGTTTGTTTTCTTTTTGGTTAATGTACGTTTCCCTATGTCTTCAGTGATAATTTTATAAAGGTGTTAAAATAGGAATGGAAGAAGAAGAGGGCGGTATATTAGGAGTCTCTTCTCCTTCTCTTCTCTTTGTTTTCCTTCTTACTCGTTGGCTCTCTTGACAACGTACACCATGTAGAAACAGGCATGCATGTTGCATCATGGAAAGAGACAGGTGTCTGCCAAAATGGGAACATTTTACATGCCAAGTAGTTTTGAGATCTCAGTCTTGCTGGCTGAAGAGAATGGGCCTTCTTAAAAAAACTAACACTACTGTAGTACATGACATTCATTTTATCTGCACACCTCCTGTGTCAGAATTGTGCCTGACATACAAGAATCAAAAAACAGAATGGTGTTGCCAGGCAAGTACAAGTGTATCCCATTCCATTATATTACCTGCTTGAGCCCTCCTTGACTTAAGTGTTGCTGTGACTGCTGTGGCCAAGGGAGTTGTAGTCATGGCTAAGTGGTTAAACCAATGAACTAAGAACACACTGGGAGTCTCTTGGCACCAGTTTATATTCAGCTGATTATGAGCCTTTACAATGGGAATACATAACATAATGATTAAAGTCTTTACCTCAGAAATACAAGGTTTGATTCTGACCTCTGGTATTGTAATAGTCTACAGACTGACAGCCTAGTGTTCAAATATGAACTATGAATAATGAGAACCCTAAGAATGATGTTTCCAGATTTCCTGTGGCTTTAACAAATGATTGATTTGGTTATCAGGCAGCAAGAATGAATCTTGGTTCATGTTTCTGTGAGTCAAATATCTTAGAAGTTCTAGGTTGGTATAATTGTTAAGGTGTTTACCTTCCAGACACAAGGTACAAGATTCAATTCTCACCTTTGATAGGGAGATGGTCTAGTTTTAAAATGGCTGACAAAGACAGCTAGCCTTGCACTTACCTGTTAAGAGTGCTGGTAGTTAGTGTGTCTATCTAATTTAGTGTTCTTCATGTTCTTTCCTAAGCCATCACATTACATTGGTACAAATATACTAAATAAGAAAAACAGCAATGTAAAACAGTTAGCCACAGCTGTCTTCTTTAGCTGGTGTTTTATCAGTCATATGGTAGCATTAACAATAAACAACTCAATTATTTGATCAATCCTCTGTTTGCTACCTTTTTGTGGCATCTCCTTCTACAGAACCAGACAGTTACCAACACTAACTTTCACCAGGGGATTGTTTTTAGTATTGTTATTTTTTTGTTACAGACTGTCTCTATATGCATTATTCCAGTCGGTGCTCTACTACTTTTATACACAATTTGGAATTGACTTTGTATCAATTGTAACTCAATGTACTAAATGTTATCCTACTCGCCTACAGGAATTAACCTATGGGTATATCAATTGTACCAGAATATTCGTGGTCTTATGAAACTGAGAGACTCTAGCAGTATTAAGTTATTGTTTAATTACTAACTGTTTTGAATGCATTATAACTCCTACTGCTATACTGTTGCATTTACTAGCAATGTTAGTACAAGTTCATTCTGTGTTTTATTAGAGCTGTTGTACTTACTTTTTTACTGTAATTTATGATAACCTTCTGCAACTCATTACCTGTGTTGTCTTCTCTCTCTTCCAATAGTACCCTAACCTTCACTGTACTGCTACCGCTATACTATCTGTCAACATACCATCGGCTGACAAAGGACCTGTGATTTCAACTGACTGCCTTACTCCTGCACCCCTCTCAAGGAAACAAATATGTATGTTAATTTGTCCTGCCTTTAAAGCATAATTGTACTTCACTGGTGTTCCAGGGGCTTCAACGTACGCTCTGAGCCTGGTCAGCCAGCAGCCTCCTACCTCCTCAACTAGTTACCTTGTTAACCTCCCTCCTCCACTACTTCCTAGTGCCTTTCCTCCCTCCATTATCAGTACCACCCTACCCCCGTTATTGTAGCTATTTGTATTAATAGCTTTGCCCAGTAGATGCCACTACCTTCCCTTTCATCCTTCTTCTCTTTGTTTTTCCTTTCCTTAGTCTGCTGTACTATTCTACACTTCCCTGAACCTAAAACCACTCTACAACTCACCCTCTATACTAGCCTGCTTTTCTTAGACTCCTACTTTTGCTTCATCTCACCTTAGACACTCTTGACTCACCTTTCCTGGCAGCTCTGCTGATTGTTTCTCCTCTAGCTCTCCACTCTGTCTGTTTGTCCCTACCCCCAATTCCACCCACCCCAGTGGTCCTACACTTATACTTCACTGACCACCCCCTTCCATTATTCTCCTATCATTTACCCCCTTTAATTCTAAGCCACTCCTCCTACTCTATCTCCTGATTTCTTACTTAACTCCCACTTAGCTCTTTATCACTTAGTCTCTCCCTTTACTCTATCCCCCTATTAATTCTACTTTACTTCCTCTCTGTTCACATCCTCTGCTCTTCAACATTATACCTTAGGACCCCACTTATCTAGTCACTACCAACTGCTCACTAACTCAACATATACCTACTTTACCTCTCTAAACTATCTCCTTCACTCATTATAATACCTACCTTCAAGCTACTCTTTACATACATTCCCTTAATATGCCTCCAACAAATATAACACTACTCACCACCTCCCTGCTCTCAGCTATCATACTAGCATCTCTTACTATTCCTTATTCACTTACCTCCTATGAATATCTCTCTCTATCTGAACAAAACCTCTATAGCCAACAGACCTTACCCTATTCTCTCACCTTCTCCAATCACCATTGTAACATAACATGTTACTCTACATATCTATTACCAAAGTTCCATAGAACAACCCATTTCACGTACTACTCTATCAAAAAGACCTTCAATAACATATCTAAAGTTGTAAAATCACTCAGACTCCCCCAGCAACACCCCCTCCTAGATGGTGACATTCACCCAAATCCTGGACCCTATACTGACTCCACCACTGATCCTACCAAGTTAACAGCTCCCATAGTTTCTACAATTACAAAAACTCCTAACTCCCTCCTTATAGCTCACCTTAACATTAGAAGTATTAATAATAAACTTACCCATCTGCATGCACTCCTTGATATATACTCATTCGACATTCTTTGTCTTACTGAAACCTGGCTAAAACCAACTACTCTAGACCAAGAAATCACACCTCCTGGCTACAACATACTCAGAAATGACCGTAGTATTAAAAAAGGTGGGGGTATAGCCATTCTCTATAAATCAAGCCTCAAAATCACCACAGTTAATGTGCTTCCATCACTAGACACCAAATCTGAAACCCTATCCATCAAACTTGAAATAAATAACTCCAAATCCATCTATATAATCTGTATTTATTTACCTCCAGGTAATAACACCAATTCTCTAGAGAACCTACTAAGCCACCTCTCTATCCAACTACCCCAGGAGACCATCATACTTGGTGATGTTAACATAGATTGGTCTACTTGCAATTCCCTAAACCCTACCAACCATATAAACCTCTTTGGGTTCTCACAACTAATATCATCTACTACAAGAATCCATAAATCCAGTAAAAAGGAAAGTACTTTGGACTGGATCCTCATTAATAGCCACCCTAATTCTTATACTCCAGGAACACTCCCAGATGACATCAGTGACCACACACTTACCTACATTATTAGAGAAAAGTCCATACTGCACCTACCCATCAACTTAAAACCTCACGCTTAAAATTATTTAATCCAGATAGCTTTATATCTGAATTAAAAGCATGTGACTGGTCACCACTAACCTATCTAAAATTAGACGAAGCTGTTACCTACTTTAATACTAAATTTCTTCAAATCCTAGACTCCCATGCACCCTATCGCTCCACTAGAATAAAATCAAAATCTGCTCCCTGGCTCACTCCACAAACCAGACAAAAGATACTACTCAGAAATAAAGTCTGGGCCAAATGGAGATCTACCAAATGTCCTTCAACCCATCTACAATTTAAACAGTTAAGAAATGCTACAAAGAAAGATATTCTTAGAGACAAAAAAGACTACTACCTATATCTTCAAAAAAATAATCAACAAACTCCACAAAAATTCTGGTCTGCCATAAACAAAATCCTTCAGCCAGGTCACACTACTACTCCAGACCCTATCGGTTTCAACAAAAGTAACTCTAACCAGATCCCTGGCCTTTAATAACTACTTTACAGAAGCCATTAAAACCCTCGCTAATTCTTTACCACCCACTGCTGCATCCCAAATAGATACCTGCAATCCTACATCACCTACCTTTCAGATACAACCAGTATCTACAGCTGTCATCTGTAAGCTTCTTCAAAAATTAAAACCTTGCACCCCTTCTGCTGACCGACTCCCTTCTGAATACCTACAAATAGCTGCAAAGGTCATAGACTATCCCATTTCTATGCTTATTAATAGAACTATCTCTGAAGCTAGAATCCCTACTTTATGGAAGGTATCCCATATCATCCCCTTACATAAGGAGGACCATCTACAGAACTTTCTAACTTTCCTATTGCTTTACTCTCCCCCTTAGCTAAGATAATGGAAAAATGTATTCACAAGCAGCTACTTAACCACTTACTACAAAATAACCTATTGGCTAACTGCCAACATGGCTTTAGGCCATTTCACAGTACATCTACTGCCCTTCTATCCTTTACCGACTCTATATACAAGAATCGCAACAACAACTCTTTCTCTTCTGCTCTATTTATCGACCTGTCAAAAGCCTTTGACATGGTAAACCATAACCTGCTGCTTGACAAACTAAAGGCTCATTCTCTTAATCCCCAAGCCATACAATGGTTCAGATCCTATCTGGAAGATAGACAGCAAGCAGTGCTTTGGCAGAACAGTCTATCTTCACTACTTCCTGTAAACATTGGAGTCCCACAGGGCTCCATCCTAGGTCCCCTACTCTTCTCCTTATTTATTAACAACTTACACATCAACATACCCCAAGCCACCTGCATTCAATATGCAGATGACTCCACATTAATATGTACAGCCAATGATATACCCACTCTCCATTCCCTCACACAAACTGTTTTTCAGAATGTTGAAAACTGGTTTATGCAACACTGCCTCCTCTTAAACCCCAAAAAAACAAAGCTATTGCTTTTTACTCCTACTCACAAATCAGCCACTCCTTTCTTCTCTATAACCTCTAACAATGGTACCAACATCTTCCCAGATACTACAACCCGTCTACTAGGGGTAACTATCGATAATCATCTCAATTTTGATGAACACATAAACACCACCATTAAGTCTGTTAACAGAAAACTTGGCTCACTCTACAGAATAAAAACCTTCCTTACCCCCTCTACAAGGAAAACAATTGCTCAGACCCACCTCATTTCCACCCTCTTTTATGCCTCTGTCATATATACCAATCTATCCAAAAGCAACCTCACTAAGCTCTCCATATGTTATAATAGCATAAGATTTATCACAAGTTCAAACTCACCACTGTCTTAATATCAAACAACTAGGATGGCTAGAACTGCAAAACCATATACTCTTTCAACAATTGCTTATAACACAAAGATTCTACACCTCCTAACAACACCCGATCTTGACTAATCTTATTACTCCTTACAATAATCTACCTACATTACGCTCTGCTAACAAGCTCCTAGTTTTATCCAGCAAAGCTAATAACAAAGCTGGTGACTCTCTTTTCAACACTGTAGGCAAAGTCTGGAATCAACTTCCTGCTGCATTATCTACCATTAATTCTACTTTTCTTTTCAAGAAACATCTTAAAAACATCTGAAAGCACACTGGCTTTGTCCATGTACTAACCCCCATTGATATCTTTTCTCTTCCATTCTTTAATCTTAGCTCTATTCCTACACCTGTATCCACTGCCTTCAACTCTACTCTTACTCTCCTATAATGACATTAAGATACATTTATTATTCCCTTTATCTAATACCTGCTCACAACTTTCTAGTGTGATTTTGTAAAAAATATATTTTTTATATTTTGTGTATATAAATGCTTAGTTCAATTTATTTAGTATTACCTAGTTCTAATTTTTGTAGAATTGTTTAGTTTAACTGTGTCAATTTCCTGTTTGGAGCTTTTCTCCCCGGGCCTCTACTGAAAACGGACATATATCCAGCTAGACTAGCCCGGTCAACAAATGTAAAATAAAAAAAATAAATAAATAAATAATATTTTCTTATTCAAAACAATAATGCTGATCACACAGTCAGACTAGATGCATTTTGTTCTCCTTCAGAACAGATACAAGCAGAAGGAAATCCCATAACCAGCTCTTCGTATGTAACTGGTATAGTGTAGATAATATATTGTCTTTAAGTCAGAAACGTTAGTAAAATAAAAGGGACAGTGCCAGCAAGCAAAGTGTGAAACACATAATGGGATGATTCTCTCTCCCTTTCTTCCTAATTCAGGTAACAGAAATGTTCATAGTGTCTATGCATGTTTGCATGTATTTATTTATTTATTCACAAGCTATCTTTTCAGGAGTGACCCAGGAACATACCTCTCAACTTTTTTTGCTTAAGAATTCTGGAAGAAACCAAAATATAATGGGAGGGCAAAGACCCAAAATTGGTAGCATTTTTAAATATTCCTCTAATTAAACAAAAGATTTTGCACCAATGTGAATTTTCTCAGCAATAAGAAATACTGAAACCATAAATTCTTACATAATTTACTGGCTGTAATCATCAATGATTTACCATAGGCCTCCACTGAGAATTCCATGGTGAAGTTGTCTAATTTGTTAATTAATCTTATAAGTGTCAGAGTGCTAAATATGTTTCTAAATCTGCAACAACAATGAATATATTCCTTGAACCAAACAATCAGTAAAGTTTTCTAGGTATTATTGTACAAATAAACTAGAATTACAGTATATCTAGTTGTTGAAACTTAGTAGATCATTTAGACTAACAACTAGTAAATAAATTCAGTTGATGGTACACTGCTCAGCTAAGCATACCTAACCTAGCAATTGCACATTGGCTTGAAATGAAGAGGGTAAGGTCCAATTAAGCCATGAGTCATAATTAGTAATTAAAATGTCTTATTTCCTTTAGATTTGAGTAGCCACTGTTGTATCCATCTATCTATGTATCTATCTATATATACTTATTTAATTTCTGAAATTCAGAATAAGTCTGGCTGAGCAGTTCCAGACATCATTTTATCGCACACCATGTCTGACATAAGAAAACTGAGAAGGTACAGTGGTAATGTTTTAGTGCATGGACCACTGTGATTATGTACAAAATCATGGAAAAGACAGGCTTGTTAAGCTCCTTTCTGACATCAGAAAGGTACTTAACAAGCTTTGGTTAAGTACCCCTCACACTGCTGTTAAGCTCTAGTTTCACACGTATTAACAGTTGTCAGTGGACATCATAAAAAAGCTGTTGTGTGCTCAGTAGTTAAACTCTTTATTCAGAAAAAAGGCAGAATTGTTTAGCACCTTTCTGATGAATAAAGCACCCTTGGCGCTGTTAAGCACTAGTCTTGCATTTAATAGTTCTTAGCAGCCACAGCAGAACAGAGTCAGGAAGCCATTAAACCATTTTAAATATTTCATTCAGACTTTTTATTTTTAAGTCCGAACAAAGGGGTTATGGCTTCCAGATGCTCTTGGGTGGTGCTGTCGGTGAGGTAACAGTTTGGGTGTTACAGCTTTCCTCTAAAACACTGCTACTACACTGTTTTTATTTCCTTTCTTTTTTCCCCTAACTTTTATAATACATTGATCCGGTAAAGCTCCATGCACTGCAAATAATTATGATTAGATCTTTCAGATTACAAGGAGGAACTAAACCCACACATAAGGCTGCTGTTTAATCTTAGCCTTACTACAGGATGCAACTGTGGTCCCACTCCACAAAGGCGGTGCTTCTGAGCCTTGTCTGCAAAGCTCTGGAGAGGATCATAATGGAACTCATAAATAAAGACATTGGGGACCTACAGACACTGGATCCTACCCAATTTGGCTTTGTCAAGGGCAGATCCTGCCTCTTGAACTTGGTCAACCAACAGTCACTAAGGCCATTGATGAGCAGTTCACACAGCCTACCTTGAGGCATCATAGAAAAGCTCACCAGCTTAGATGTAAACCCATATGTCACAAGATGGGTTGCAAACTGGCTCAAGGACAGAACACACAGGGTTAGAGTTGCTGGTGCCATGTCAGACTCCATTTATTTTTCTGAAGTGCAGGAAAACATAGGGGATTGTGGCTGACAAAATTTGCAGATGACTGCAAACTGGGCACCATAATTGACACTCCATCAGACACAGACATCCTCCAGAAAGGTCTCATAGAAATGGATAACTGGTGCCAGAGCCATGGCCTTAAGCTAAATGCCAAAAAAATGTATAGTCATACCCTTTGGGAAAAACACATAGGTGGTAATCCATTAAACACGGAAGAAGTTATCAGGGACCTGGGGACCCAAGTTGACAGTAACCTCTCTTTTGACACTCACATTGCCAAAGTGGTTATGAAGACCTTCTACATTGCCCACCTGATCATGAAGGGATTCACATCCAGATCAGGAGAGGTCATTGTATATCAGACCAATGATTGAGTACAACCGACACCTGCAGCAGTTGGAAAGACCCCAAAAGTTCCTCACCAAAAGGATAAAGGGCTCAAACATATGTCATACGATGCCCGACTGAAGAAACTCCAGCTCTATTCTGCTCAGAGGTGATCTGTGCCTGACATACAAGGCCATGTCAAGGACAGATTCATCACCCAGAGACTCCCTACACTATGGAACAGAATCCCAGTCCATGTGAGGCAGAGCCCTCACTGACTCTGTTCAACAGAAATCTTGGCAGTGGATGGGAGATATCATCTCTGTATCACTGCTGGACAGAGGCACAGCAAACTAATGGGTATAGTATTCTCATGAACCTATGAACCTATGAACAACCTGGAAAGGTATGCTTGGATGCCAAGATTAATCTCTCACACTTTGTTCTCAAGGTGAATTATCTGACATCCATGTCTCGAGCACATAACATCATGGTTATGATGAGATACCTGGTAATAATACTCTGTATGGTACATTCTGTTAACTTTCTTTCAATTGTTGGACCATTTCAGCAAAAGTGAAAATAGACTCACAAAAATAGTACTTAGCAGCTCTTGATTTACCCCTGTACCCCTTCACTTAACATAAAATGATCTTATGTAATACAACCTTAGGAGAATTTTGAATTGTTGGTAAAGTGATCCATCAATCAACTGGCGTTGACAGTCTGTACACCTTTCCTCATAGCATTTCTCCAGTCATCACGGTCCAGCTCTCCCACAGCAACCCAAACACTTGTTCAGTCCTCTATGTTGTGTGCTCAGAAAATCAGCACAAAGAACAAGTCATGTTATGATCCTGCCATTGCACAGCCAGAAACACTAGCAACATAAAATGCACTTTTTGAGAATATGCATTGTTGCATATTATTGGATATTTGTGTTGCACTTTTGATATATATATATATATATATATATATACATAATTTATTTATTTTACATTTGTTGACTGGGATAGTCCGACTGGATACATGTCCATTTTCAGCAGATGCCCAGGGAGAAAAGTTCAAACTTCATACTACATACATGCTACAAAATACTATTTCATATATACATGTAAATCAGGTTTTACAATTTCCAAACAGAAATACAGTCATATAAAGGATCAAAACATAATTCGGTCACACAAGTTAATGCAAAGTAATTAGGTTATTAACCAAATAACTAGGATACAGTCACTTAGAGGCACACAGTTGAGGGAGTAAAAGTTAATTGGGGATAAAGCAAGGACATATCCACCGTGTTTTAAAGTATAGTATAAGATTTTTCTTGAATTAGGGTAAAGAGGGTTCTGATGTTAGGTCATCAGGGAGTGAGTTCCATGTTTTGCCTACAGAGTTGGCAGACAGTGCATCCCCAGCTGCACTGTTAGTTTTGGGCGTGTAAACTAACATTTTGTTAGTGGATCGGAGCATCTTGAGGTTCTGGTAGGGGGTGATAAGGCTTTTGAGAACAGGCATGTATTCGGACTGATAGAGAATATTATGGACAGTTACTAGTTGGTTGACTTTTAGTAGATTAGATAGTTCAAGCCACCCTAGAAGATTAAGGTTAATACAGTGGTGAGTTCTATAGGCTGTACCAGTGGCAAATCTAGCAATGTGGTTATAGCAGCTAGTGAATTTGTTCAAGTCGGTTTTACTCAAAGTTTGTGAGTAAGGGGGAGGCATAGGGGAGGGTAGAGAGTAGGTGTGAGTGGGCAGTAACAGTTCTAGCTAGGTGAGTTAGAAAGGGTTTAATCTTGTATAGAGAGCCAAGTCTTTTATTAACTGTTTTAATCATATGGTTAATATGCAAATCAAACTTAAGGTTATTGTTAATGTGTAGGGATGACTATTAATATATTAATTACATTATACTCAGACAGATAAGAGCCAAACTAAAATATCTTAAGTATGTTTATTCTTTTTTATTAGTCAATTTAGGTTCTGTCATGGAAGCTACAGTCTTGAAAAATAATATACACGGCATTGCATTATACTGAACTAGCAATTTTTTTGGTCTGACTTGAATTTTGCACATTTTATTTTTGCATAATATTTTATGAAGTGTAACTTCAGGAAGCACAGCGTAATTTTTCTGTACAACAATCTGTCCGTAATACAATTAGAAATGACATTACCTTTGACATGCACTCATACATCATTGGTTTATTTCCATGTGGCATAGAGCTCTATCCACATTCCATCTGGTGCTGCCAGTCCAGATGCTTTCTAAGGACTACAACCAATGAATAGAAAAGAACAGAGCCTATAAGAATTCACTCTTGCAGTATGTGTCATGAACTGTATCAGAAATTAGAAATCAAAGCTAATGCTAAAAGCAACCAAATGATAAGTAATCCATTCATGAGAAGGCACTTAGGAGTCTTAAGGTCACATGACACAGCAGGTTTTCAGCATAATGGCCCTATACTGGAAATGATTTCATGCAGAAAGAATTTTTTTTTTTAAGCCGGATGCCAGATTTGATTCAGAGTTCATGTGATATTGAAGAATTTCTTTTAGCTGACCTCATAAAAAAGAAATATGCAGGTCAAGAGCTGTAGGCTATACCCCCTCCGTATCGAATTATGCCCTTTCTGCTCTGCAGGACAAACTCTTATGTGAGAACACAATACTTTAGCCACAGTTACTCTAACAGGCTGAGACGACTTGTATAGCAGCAGGATGTTACATTTTTAAAAGTGTGGATGGTTTCAATTAGAATATATGCAGTGATGGCAGATAATGACAATTTGGTCCATATGACTTGCCAAAACCTATAGAATTACACTCATTCTACACTACATGCTCTATAAATATTTTTGTCTGTGTTAAAAATATGGAAAAAATGAAATGCTTAACTGTCCAAAGAATCATGCAAAGGTCTGTAAACTGTAATCAAAAGACTGGTTTAGTGAATCAAGGAAAACAGAATTTAAGAAAAATATGCTTCACAACTATTACAAAGTCAACATTCTTGATAAAGGATACTATATATATAGTGTATTACTGGACGGCAGAATTACTTTTAATGAAAAAGGGTACTCTATATAGTGTATTACTAGACGGCAGAATTCCTTTTAATGAGCATGTAAAAAAATATAGATAGATAGATAGATAGATAGATAGATAGATAGATAGATAAATAGATAGACAGATAGATAGATAGACATATACACATTGAAACTTTACCTGAGGTTAAAAACAATGATGAGATAATAGTTAACTAATTTTGCCTTCTATACATGTTAGTGCATTACAGATCTGCATTTTTTTCATTATTTCTTGTGTAAGTCTTAAAAAATACTGAAAGCAAAAATACAGAAACACATCTTTATTTAGCATAAAAATGAAAAATACTGGCTAGTTGGCTTTGCTCTGCTATTCTTTAGAAATGTTTGAAATATTTATGACACCTCAATGAAAGGTTTGCAGCCCTAGAGGTAAATCCACAAACTCTGCTTTCCACAAGTTCAGTCCCACACAACTCTTCCAGCAATGTTTTCTCATAAAAAACTTAGCTGTAGGCAATGACTAGTGCCACAAAAAATCTTTGGCTGAAATTCCTTAAAGCCACATCCACAATAAGCCCTGACAGGTCTGTCCAACTCCAGAAACCACAATTCTTCATTCAGAGCCCCTGCTGTGACCCACTATGAACCTCTAAATAAGGAACCAGCTTCCTGTCTTTCCTCTTGTAGACAACAGTATTTCACACAGTAGCCAATTAGCAATTAGCTCTTAATTATTCTAGCTAATACATTTTATAACCTGGCTGACTTCTGTGAGAATTTAAGGATACAGCCCACATTTAAAGGCACATTCTACATTCTATACACAAAAGATGTCACCACTACCCCAGCATAAAGCTATCAGTTTTGGACTCATACTGATGAGTTGTTAGGCCTAGATCACCCATCAGCATTCCTGTTAGTTAGCCCAGTTCTGTGTGTAACAGTGTATAGGAACTGTTGGAGTGATATTTCCCAAAATTATAGTGTTGCATTATCATCCTATTGTTTATTTAGCCATTATAAAGGGGCACAATCAGTCACTGGCTTAACAAGTAGTACTTGAAAGAATAGAAGTCCTGCTTAGCAACCAAGCTCTCTCTTTTAATACCTGTATCTCTTTTCAGCATTTCTTAATTTCTCTACTGATTTAACAGACATGGTAATCCTCACCTTGTGTATCATGTGACAAAACTGCTCTTTAAACCTGCTTCTAATACATCAGTATGTAAATTTGTAAGTAAAATTAGGAACCACTAACACTGATTCAAAGCATACTAGACTTTTTAGTTCATTAAATGCCCTATATGCTTTATTAGACCATTGTACATGGATAACAACTTCTCCTTTTGTGAGATCAGTGAAGGGACATGCAGCAGTTTTAAAATTAGGTAGAAATTTTCTGTGTACCCAACTAGCCCAAGCAAAGCCATCACCTCTGTTTTAATCGTTAGACTACGTTTTATGGCCTTTACTTCAAGTTGTGAGTTTAACACCTGTTTTCATATAATATATCACAGATGTTTGACTTCCACCATGTTACACTTACTTTTTTAGAATTCACAGTCAGGCCTGCCTGCCTGTCATATAGATCCAAACACAACCTGCATTTTTGATAAGTGAGTCTAACAGTTCTCTAACTGGATGACCACTTCATCTAAGTACACAGTAGTATCCAGTGAGTAGGGTTTTGGTATTTTATCCACAACTCTCTGAAAGTTGTCTGGAGCTTCATATGGGCTAGATGATAGCAATGTGCATTGAAACAGGCCTTTAGGGTATACAAAGGCTGTTGTTTTTTCCTTAGAATGGGAAATCAATACTTGACAGTATCCTTTTTTTCAAGTAGAAATGCTGTTAAGTATCTTGCTTTTCCTATGTTCCCTACAATTTCAACAGTTTCTGGTCAAGGAATAGATATTTTCAAATTTGAAAAGCTATTTGTTTTCCTAAAGTCTTTTCAGAAACTGATACTTCAATAAAGTGTAGGATCTGACACTGTTAGGCTACTCCAATCACTGCAAGTTTCTACCATCACTCCTAATTTGATCAACGTTTGAAATTCTTCTCTTACTAATTATTTCTGTGATTGTGGTACTCTGTAAAGTCTCAGTCTACCTTTCACTCTGAGTTTTATTTCTAAATTATTTTCTGTCAGTTCAGTTCTCCCAGGGATTGCTGAGAATACTTTATTTCTTGGCTTTCTTGGCAGAACATGTCTTATTTCCAGCCTTTTGGCAAGGATTCTTTTAACTGCCCTTCAAGTAGAAATTTTCTATCCCACCTCCCCACTCCTCCTCCACAAGCTAATCAAAGAACATTCTACTTTTTTCTATGGCTTTAATGCATTAATGTGAAAGACGTCCTTATGCTTTTTATTTCCTTGTTGCTTAAAATTGCAGTTCACTGCATTTAGCTTTCCAATCAACTCAAAGAGCATTGTCTGTTAGAAATGTACTCTTCCTGGAGCTTCCTAATACTAATACCTGGTTCTTGAAGTTAAATACTCTTGTGTTAGGTATTCTTGTTATAAACTCCACTGTTTGGCTTGGTCTTTCTGATGGGTTAATTTATTATGGACCTAAACAGCTTTAGTCTACCCTGTAGAATAACATGTTTTATCACATTTTTAAATTTTGACTTCTCTACTTTTCTAGTCCCGTAACAATATCAAACATATCCATGAGAATCCTGCTATACAAGAGTTCAAATGGAGTAAATAGTTTGTACTGATATTCATTGCCAAATTTTACTAGTGGCCCCACAATGTTCATAGCAAGCTGCTCAAAGTTATTTCTATAATACTCATTGGAATTAATGAACTCTTAAATCCAGAATAGGGTAAATTTTCTGACATTCTAGACAAGAAGCAGAGAAAATTTCTACTTCTTTCATTTTGCCTGACTAATAAAATACCGCTAAATTCTTAACTTAATTTTGATCATCATCAGGTTGCCTTCTAACATGTAACAGACTGACTTTATTATTAGTGCCCTACAATGTGTTGGCACTTAAAATAGTGTTGAATTTCTCTTATATTTTTATTTGCCCTATATAAGAGATCATCTTTAAAATCTATAGGAACAAGAAATAATTATAACATCTTCTTCATAGTTAAGTATTAGGCTAGCTACCTTTGTAGGCCATTTTAAGCTTAGCCAATTTCCCTTAGTGAGAATTAAACTCTCTAGCTTGTGTTTGTAAGGTTTAACACCCTAACAGTTATACCAACCCCCAACCTCACTATCTTCCCCTACAGCCTTGGTTATAGTCTCTTTTGCCATACCTAATTATATTCCAGTTGTGCTTTTCAAAAGGTTAATCAGCTTATTTGGATGTCTCCTTTACTTGCCTATCTTGGAATGAAAGCTAGAGCTTCGTCTTCCAAACAATCATTCTAATTTAGTTTCTCTGTTATCAGTACAAACCTCACACGAGTTTTATTTTTATTTAGATTTCTATTCCTTATAACAGAAAAAGATTTAGGACTGTGCATTTTTCTGTCCACCTCACACTTAGTACTCACCACTGTTTCTTTGATCCGGGGGCCCTCACTTAAGTGTTTTCTTCTGCTGTTTTTATCCCCTCTGTTTCAGTACTAACCTTTTTGTAGATCACTGTGCAGCTATCTGTTTTGTGCACTGCTTTTAACTTCAGAGTTTTCTGTCTGTCTACCTTCAATTCCTGTACTGACACTTCTTGTAATACTGGGTTTTGCTGATCCATCATTATGACCATTTTCTGGTAATGCACAGGATCATTTTTATCATATAGCCATAACCAAATCCTACTTCCATTTGCAGCTTCTTTGACAATTCTCTTCAACTGGTTTTGACTCTTGATCTCTATACAAGTGTCACTGTCCTGTCCTGTCCCTTAATCTTACACTGGATAAGTACATCAAACAACTGCTTTATTTCTTTTTTATTAGCTATATTATTAACCAAATGGTGTCCATGGATGCTCCCTCATCTCATGCCTTCCACAGCACCTTAAAATGGGGGAATATGTATATTATAACCTCACAAGTCAAGCCAGGGGCTATTCAATTTCATAAGTCAAGTTCTGGGCTATATCTAAAGGATGCAAACATTTCCTAGAACTCTTTGAATATGTGAGGGTATTTTTTCCACAATGAATGCATATCACCTCCATTTTTTGTTTGTTATTGATCTTATGCTTACATTCATAAGAAACATTTGACAAGGGTAATCATGATGATTCTAGAATCCAGTAAAGCTTGATTTGTCCCTTCCAAAACATAGTATATTTTAATGTCTTAGTTGTAATAGTATGACATAATGTTGGATCAAAAATCCTAGAGTATGCCCTTGCAAATTCCACAGGAACAGTTTCATTTGTAAAAATATATCAGTGTTCACATTTCTGAAAGCTAGCATTTTCTTCAGTATTAGTGGGACAGAATCTGGCTATGTGGCCCTTTCTTCCACATCTGAAACAAGTTGACATATTATTGTCCACTTTATGCTTCAAATGAGACTGTTCATGTCTTACTACAATGTTAAATTTAGAAGCAGACAATTAAATTTTAAATATTGTGATGCTAACTAATAAGCATTCTTCTAAAGTTACTAACAAGTCATAGTTCTTGGGATCACTTTGCCAGTACTCACTTTCTCTGCTTTTTAAAACTCCATCCCCTGATAGAATTTCTAACATTTTTATTTTATTGTTAATATCCAGATACAGCCACAGCTTTATATGCTTTAAATCACAAATCATTATTGTTACTATTTCACGAGCATTACATGCAGAACTGGGAAATTGTACATTTTGTATTTTAAAAGATTTCCCATCCCTAACCAATAGTTAATTAAGTTTTTCATTGGAAGTATAATCAGTCCCCTTCACGGGTATACATTTTTTTAGTTCTTTCTCTTTCATTTGGGGCAGGAGTATTTTGGTTCATTTAGACTTCTTCCTTTTCTCTGTCTCATCCTCCATCTTGCTTAATTTCTTAATGACAAGTATAATTCTAGGGATTAAGACTTACTAATTGTTGCAGATACAGAAGCTTCTGCTTACTTCCCACCTCATATGCCATTAATGCTTTCTACAGTTCCTCCATGGCTGTGGATAAAATAAATAAATAAAAAGTAGAAAAACAACTCTTATCAGAACAGTGACCCCACCAGGTAACAGCAACAAAATGTCTCTGTCTCACAACTCCATAAGATGCTAACACAAATGCTTTACACATGTGACAGCAGAGGAATAATAAATTGTTTTACCAAGTCCCTGGCCAAACTTCCTGTACACAGACTACTAGTGTAAATCCAAAAAAAAAAAAACACACTAGGGGATTAAATATAGGTAACAAAAAACATTTATAATACATAAAAATTACACTGCTCAGTTTTTACTGTAATTCTTTAGAAATATTAACTGCATCTTAGTGCAAAGTTTATAGTCCTAAATGTAACCATCAGTCATGTGTTACACAGGTTCCGTCTGTCATGCAAATGTAAAAGTATTGTACACAGGCTTTGGCTAAACCCTCCATCCAGCTCTACAGGAAAGAAAGAAAGAAAGAAAGAAAGAAAGAAAGAAAGAAAGAAAGAAAGAAAGAAAGAAAGAAAGAAAGACCTCTTCACCTGAACTTCCCTCAGGCCACATCTGCAATCCACACCAGCTTGGTCATCTGACTTCAAAAATCACTATTCTTCAGTTAAGAGACCCAACTCTCACCCACTTTGAAACGCTGACTAAAACAACTTCCTGTTTTTCCTCTTACAAGCAACAGCTTTTTATATAGTCACAAACTAGCATGTGACTTTTCATTGTTCTAATTAATGGTATTCATTGCCTGGATAATTTGTGGGACTAGCTAAGGATACAATGCACATTTAAAGTCACATTCCCAATTTTGCAGACAAAATATGTCATGCTGTGTAAGTTCTTCACGTAACACCATTTCCATGCTTACTTTTATTTTCCAAGCTGCATATACCACTGCATGATAAAGTAATATTTTTCTCAAAGCTTAGAATCGGTCCTTCCTGCCTACTGTTTAAACTAAATGAAGGCACAATGTCCTACTTTCACAGGAAATATTTGTACTGAGTTAGAGGCAAAAGAAAAGAGCAAAATTAAATCTTCCCAATTGAGTGTACATAAAATGATATACATATCTATTTGCAATCCCCATAAATGATGTTCTAAAATATACTAAATATATTAGGATTAGCCATATTTTTATTCCTTAATTTTCGTTATTGATTGCTCATTAGTTTGATAACTTCTGCCAATGTAACAGATTGAACGTGTTAAACAAGTGGGATAGCAATATGCAAATCCTTTAGGCTGTAAGTAAATCAGGCTGTGCAGTAATGGAGAAAAGGTATACTATAACCAACCAGGAGAATACAAAATAAATGATAATACTAAGAAGAAAGCAAAAACACTTGGGAGATTCAAACCATCCATTAATATCATGTATGCATTATATATAAAAATAGCAGGTGTAAGAGAGGAAGAGAAGAAGATTTCTTGTGGCACATTATGTGGCACTGTAGAGCTTGCATGAACAGTAACTCATGCAAAAAATGTTTTCAGAAAAAAATGTAAAGTCTTATTGACTTTAGGACTTGCATTTTGGTAGTAATGTCATCTCATTACAACAGCAGGTTAATCACCTTTTTTGAGAAATATTTCAGGAAGAAATCCAGAGCTTATCTAAACAATCATATCTTGGTTTGTGATTTACTGTGGAGTTGACTGGTAAGAGAAGTTTTATTTGAATTTATATTTTAGTTTTTCCACTGCTTTTCACTGTTTGTAGAAAGGAAGGGATAGTTGCAGACAAGAACATTTACTTTGATTTATATTTTGCTGTTTTACCTTTAATTTTCATGGTTGGTTGTTAGGTTAGAAAGGAGCTAGATTTTAGACAGGCAAACTGTAGCCATCCCAAGGGGCCTAGTCAGCTATAAATTCACACAAACTGCAAAGAGGAAAATCCAGAACTCATCTAAACAATCATATCTTGACTTGTGATATATTGTGGAGTTGACTGGTAAGAGGTTTTATTTAAATTTACGTTTTAGTTTTTACTACTGGTTTTCACTGTTTGTAGGAAGGAAGGGATAACTTGCAGACAAGAAGATTTACTTTGATTTATATTTTGTTGTTTTACATTTAATTTTCATAGGTAGTTGTTAGAAAGGGATAGGTTTTAGACAGGCAAGCTCTATCCATCCCAAGGGGCCTAGTCAGCTACAAATTCACAGAGACTGCAGGGAGGACAATCCAGAGGTTATCTAAACAATCCTATCTTGGATTGTGATTTGTTAATCTTTACCATTAAAAAGAAGTGTGGCTGCAAGTGATAGTGAAGGAATTACAGCTTTTGTCTGACTTTCAGAACTTGTACAGTCAGAACAACACTTTTACTGTACTTACTTTAGTATTTAGTTGTATATTGCGTGTGTGATTTTTCTCACAGAAGTTGATTTAAGTTCTCTTTGAATTCTGTAGTTACTGATTTTGATTATTGTTTTCTTTTATAATTTTAATATTCATTTGAAGCAGAATATGGATTCCTTAAATGAGTATGACATTAATGATTTGCTAAAGCACAAATATCTTGTACAGTGTAGTAAATGCTATGCATATTTAAAGGTAACACCTGATAACACTGGCGATCTGTGTTCCTCATGTCAAAAGTTGGATGATTTGCTTACCATTATTAGAAGTAAATCCAGACTTATTGATGATGATTGCACTTGTGCAATTGGCATGGCTTAGAGAACTGTTGTTACGTATATTAATGATTTGACTGGTGAGATAAATAATATTAGGCAGATAGCAAATAGAACACATTTAGGAAATGATGTGTCTACTGTCTAAAAAGATCATTCAACCCCTATGAAACAATATAATGCCCATACCAACTTTGAAATTCTGGATACAAGTATTCAGCAATCTGTGGAGTCAGAGTGTTTAGAAGGAAAAACAAAGAAAAGAAGAAGTTTGCAACAAACAACAAGGAAGAAAAATAAACTGATAAATGTATGTAAAGTAAAGAGAATACATATTAAAAAGGACACTGCTTTGTTATGTAAAACAGATTACAGGGAATGATAACATGTTTCTATCAGAAAACCTTCAGTCTACAGAAAATGGCATCATTTTTTCCAAAAGAGAAGGTAAAAAAAGGCAAGGGGCAGATAAAAAGGAAGAAATCAAAACTCAACATAGAAAGACTGAAGAACATTACTATAAGAAAAAATATGAGAAAGACAGATGTTGACTACATGGCTCAAAGTGTGGATATAGAAAGCCAGATGGATAAGAATTGTAAGCTTGCAAATTTAATACGCAATAAAAACAATGGAATTAATAAAACTAATGGTAATGAAGATCATCCTTTTGTAACAACTGATGGAGCAGATATTACTATATTGGAAGTTGAAGATTCTTCAGATCTGGTCAGAAAAGATATTCTTATAATTGGTGATTCAGTTATTAGAGGAACTGATACTTACATTTGCAGAGATGATAATGAACATCAAATAGAGTTATACTTGCCAGGAGCAAAAATAGCAGATGTGAGACAAGTCTTGGAATGTCTTAATGTAAGGAAGTACAGATCTGGTATAAATGATCTCATCCACAAGGACTCTCTGACTGTTAGTAGGAAACTTACAGCCCTAGTAGATAGTGTAGCTCATACTGGTGTTAGGACATATTTTTCACAAATCACATATAGAAAGGATAGTCAGGTCATCTGAATGAAGAAATTTTTGAGTAAATACCTACATGGAAAAAATGCCTTGTTTTAAAAAATATATAGAGTATCCAACCTAGTTTTGGGCACACGTGTGTTCAGGCAGGATGGAGTGCATTTGTCAAGATAAGGAAATAGAATTTTTGCAGTAAATATTTTGCAATATTTGACTAACACGAGGTGGGATTTTTCCCGGGTCGAAAATTTAACAGTTCATAGACGGCAGCATTTCATGCATCTCTGATCATTGTTAATGCTAAGAGCAATAATAATATTTTTTTTTTGGAAAACGTACTATATTCCCAAAAGAATGATGTTGATATTGTTTGCGAAACATGGTTAAAGAATAATGACTGGAAACTAGTTCTGTTAAGGTATAAATGTTTTTACTGTAACAGACTTTCTAAGAAAAAATCAGGTAGAGGTGTAATGATAGGGATTAAAGATAGTTATGAGTCCTGTGATTATTACACGTTCAGTGATAGTTCAGTGATAATGGCAAAAATGAACTGCGGTGGTGGTGCTGCGGTAGGGTTGTTGCCTCACAGTAAGACGCTGTTCGGTTCGATTCTCAGTTAGAGCGTCTTCTGTGTGGAGACATGCATGAATGGGCATACCTTCGTTGAAGGTTGTGCGTCAGAGCTGGCCACTCGGTATGTAAAAATCTACTGCCAATCATTAGCGGACCGGAGTTCCGCTGTGGCGACCCCTAACCGGGAAAAGCCGAAAGACACAAACAAAAGTGATAATGGCAATACTATGGATTGTGTAACTGTGACAATAAAGACAACCCTGGCACATATAACAATTGTTGGAGTGTACAGACCACAAAAGTCACGTGCTAATGACCTACAGGAATTCATACATTTCTTGCATGAAACACCGGAGGGAATAATAACATTACCTAGGAACTTAAATTTACTAGAAACAGACTGGAATAATATTAATTCAAGAACATTAGTAAGGAAATTATTCACAACTTAAGTTCAGGAACAACAATTGCTTCAGATTGTAAAAAAAAAAACTACCAGGGAACAGAAAATACTAGACATTGTTTGTGTTCCTAAAGAAATTACTGTTACTTCGTGTCAAGTTTTACAACCTTTGATGTGCAGTGATCATGGGGTTATAAAGGTTAATTTGTTACTAGGTAATTCTGCCAAACAGTAATCTAAACCAATGCACAGAAGAGTAATTACAGATTATATGGAAGCAAAACAGTCACTGTGTAAACTAGCTGGAGTGATGTGTTTAGTGGAAAAACTGCAGATGGAATGTGGAAAGTCTTAAAAGAGAAACTGAGTGCAAAAAATCAAAAAAAATGTTTAACACCAGGAGCTAGGCATACAACATCAGGGGGATATATTTCCATAAGAACAAGATACAAGAGAGGTCAAGCAACAACTTTAAAAACTGAAATAAACAAATTGGACAAACAAATTAAGCATAGCGTGAGACAAGATCAAGAAAAATTTGAAGAGAATCTACATAAAGATATTGAGCATAATAGGAAACCTTTTTATAGATACATAAGATGTGGAAGGATTAAAGAAATACAAATTGATAAACTGTGTGCAGATTCTAAAATGTATTCTTAGACACAGATTATAGATTTATTTGCAGATCTTTTGCAAAACAGTCTGGCTCCATAAAGAGGGCGATAAGTTGCCCTAGTGACATCCAGGCAATCTCAGATACTGGAATCAATTTAGATTATATTGAAAAAGAACTGTGCAAACTGGATCCAAACAAAGCACTGGGAGGTAACAGGATTAGTAATAGAAAAATAAAGGTAATACTGGATACGTTATTGTCAGAATTGGATAGGCTGGGACTTGAAACCGTATATCAGCATGCATATGTTGAAAATAGATCTATTACAACCTATAACACGGTCTTCTGTAACAATATAATAACAGCTGTGAATGAAAAAGTATGCTGTGATGTCATTTATATAGATTTAACTTCAGCATTTGACAGGGTCATATACAAAACACTGATCAATAAATTAGAACAACTAGGTATCAATGTACTCTTCATAAGATGGATAGCTGCATGGCTTACAAATCACACACGACAACCATAATACAGTAATTGGACAGGTGAAATTCTTGGTTACAGTCAGGGTGTCCCACAAGACTCTGTCCTAGGCTCTTACTTATTTAGATTGTATCTTTCAGACCTAACTTTTTCATCTGAGGTGTTCTACAGTCTATATATAGAGGACCTCAAATTGGGTAAACTGATTACATGTGTTACAGATAGGGCATACCTGCAAAATAGCTTGACTAAATTGACCATTTGGGCACAGGAGAATAATATGCTGATAAATACATCAAAAACTAAATATATGAGATTTGGAAGACATAAATTGAAAGGTGAATATTTAATACAGCACACAGTGATTGAAACTGTAGAATAATTTAATGATGTGGGCATATGGGTAGATCCAACTTCAATATTTTATAATCATATTAACCAATTAGTTAATGATAGTTATAGAACTACAGGTTGCACAAAAAGATTTATCAAGTCTAGGAAATTAAAAACAATGAAATTATTGTTTCTTGGTTACATTAGACCCAAACTTGAGTATGGAATAACAATATGGAAACCCTATAAGAAAACAAGCAAGAGTAAACTGGAAAGAGTACAGAGGAAATATACCAAGAACATCCATGGATGTGAACATTTAAGTTATTATATTATGGAAACCCTATAAAAAAACAAGCAAGAGTAAACTGTAAAGAGTACAGAGGAAATATACCAAGAACATCCATGGATGTGAAAATTTAAGTTATTATATTATGAAAGACTAAAATATCTGAACTTGTACAGTGTCTCTTATAGATATCTAAAAGGAGATCTAATTCAGATATATAGGACATTTAGAGACAAATACCCCTGGGAATGTTTAGGGTTATCAGAAAGTAGTAGAAAATCATCAGACAACCTAGGCAGACGATTCTTTAGGAATGAGGAGTGTACTAATTGGTTCTCTGAGAGAGAAGCCAATGCTTTTAACAGACTACCAAATTACATTAAAGCAAGTACTAGTTTAGATATTTTTAAGAACAGCCTAGACACTTATGGGAACAAGTGTTTTGGTATATTAGCAAGCTAGAAGGGCATTAATGTGTGTGCTTGAAATATTTGTATGTATATATGTATTCTGTCTTACAAATGTATACACAGACATGAGATTGTATTATACGTGATATTTCCAAATATTTATAATGACACAGTATAAACCATACACTGTAGGACAGAAGGAGCCATATTTCAGGATATGAAAATAGGGTTGCATCCTTCACCTCCTGTAAGTAGTGCTGTGGAGACATATCACATAAAAGGAATTGTTGTAGTGATTTGTAAATAGTTCAAAAATAAATGAATGTAGAACACAATCACTGACTAATCTCAGCATAAAAAATCCACTAGAGCCACACAACATCAAAAGTTAAGAAAAATGCTTCACTAGCACTTTCAAATATAAGCGAGTTCTGTGGAATAGAGGAATAAAACATTGATTATGACCTAAATGAGTTGGTATTGATTAGCTGTCCCAATGGTGGAAAAGCCAGGTGTGACGGAAGAAGAATGAAGGTGCTGAGCCTTCTAGAGTTGGAGGAGAGGAGCACATGCTTGGAAAAGAATGCTTCATTCATGCTCCTTGGTAGAGACTGAAAAGCTAATGGAAGTAATTCCCCTGAGGCAGCAATGAATCTGCAGGGATATACCATGTATAAAGCAAGTAACAGACCTCCATAATTTCTATTGCATGCCTAACCACAGAGGTATCACTGGATATGCACCAGGGAAATGTAGAATCAAACCAATAAAACATTATTATGGATACCTGCACCACTCTCAGTGTTTAACACTTACACTGAGGGAAAGAAACAGACCATGGATTATTGCCTCAAAAGGAACAGATTAGTTAATGGAGTGACTGGGGGAAGAATTGAGGAATGAAACCATTTTGCAAAGAAGGAATGAAACCATTTTGCAAAGAACTGCTAACCTAAAGACATTACACAACAAAAGGAAAATAATATGCATAAATGAATCCTTTGTAGTACTGAGGTGTGCTGATCTCCACAGTAACACTCCATAAATAATAGTGTTGTGAGCATTTTAAATGTGATGTGAGAAAAAAATCACAATTATAAAGCAATATTATCTATTCATACCTGCTATATCCATAACATATTATTATAGGGTTATACCAGAATACCACTCAAATAGTAACATTATCAAACGTCTTTATTTTGTTTACGATCCCAAGCTAGTAAACATATTGGAGAGTAAATAAACCTTTTATTCTTCACACAGAGCCTTCAGAGGGCATTTACCATTATGAAACCACCATTTAGACTTTCTAGTTCATTAAAATATTTTCCCAGAACTGTCCCTATTCCTAGTAATCTGCTCCTTACCAAAAATAATGATTCACAATCCCCCTTCCTTCAACAGTTTTAGGGATAATGAGCAATTAGGGAGGACTCCAATCCTCTTTGAGCTTACAATAGCTATGAACTCACAGAACCAGATTTCCCTCCCTGCTAGACCCTTGTTATAGGTTTATAGGTTCATAGGTTGGTACTAGGCTATTGGCCCAAGGGCCTATACAAGCCTAGCCATAACAATTCCCTGGATATTTCTTCCCACAATATTTACTTCCCTGGACCCCTGTCTAGCAGGGTGACTGACGTGATCCCCGGGGTGACTTTCCTATCTCCCATCCAATTGTCAAGGTTCCTTTTGAAGAGGGCCAAGGAGGCACTCTGCTTGACATGTATGGGCAGTCTATTCCAGAGTCTGGGGAGTCTCTGGGTCAGGAACCTATCCCTCCAGTATGCTTTGTTCATTGTGATGACAAGGTTTCGATCCCTGGAGCATGTGGCTCTAAGGGATTGGAATTTCTTTAAGCGGAGCATGTCCAACAGCTCAGGGTTTGATGTGGCCTTGTATGTTAAGCAGTGATCGCCTCTGAGTAGACAATATGTCACAGAGTATAGCTGGAGTTTTTTTAGATGGTCAGCATAGGGCATCTGCTTTAGGCCTGTGATTCTTTTAGTGAGGTATTTCTGCGGCCTTTCCTGCTGTTGCAGATGTCTTGTGAGGTACATACCATACGTTGTACTCTATAATGGGTCTAATGAGGGATGAGTACAGTGGGACAATGACCTCCTTTTTTTTGGATGAAAAACCCTTAGTGATGAGGTGTCCCACATAGAAGGATTTCCTGACTGTTGTGGCGATGTGGTTATCAAAGGTGAGACCACTGTCCACATGTGTCCCTAAGTCTCTCATCACACTTTCGGTGTTTAGTGTACTGCCACCTATGTGGTAATTCATGGGTACATGTTTTTTCCCAAAGGGGATAACTATACATTTCTTGGCATTAAGCTTGAGACCATGGTTCTGGCACCAAGCATCTGTTTCTGCAAGGCCCTTTTGTAGAATATCCACATCATTTGGGGATTCAGTAATGGCTCCTCGTTTGCAGTCATCTGTGAACTTTGTTAGCCAGAGTCCCTTAGTGCTGGCCTGTACTTCAGAGAAGTAGATGCCAAGCAAGAGCGGTCCCAGGACTGAACCCTGAGGTACTCCACTTGTCACTTGTCTGGAGCTGGATTTGGAGTCGGCTACTTTTACAGCCTGGGTTCTGTCAGTAAGCCAGTTGGCAACCCATCGAGTGACTTAGGGATTTATGCCCGGCTTAGTAAGTTTATCTATGATTCCAGAGTGGGGGTGGTGTTGAAGGCCTTGGCGAGATCCGGATAGGTTGTGTGGACTGCCTTACCCTCGTCCACAGTTTTAGAGACTGATTCAAATAAGTTAATCAGGTTTAGGAGACAAGATCAGCCCTTCACAAACCCAAACTGGGTAGGGTCCAGTGTTTGAAGGTTGCCAATGTCTTTGTTTATAAGTTCCATGATAATCCGTTCCATGCCCTTGCAGATCAGGCTTGTCAGACTGATGGGACGGTAATACCCAGGATCCAAGGTGGATCCCTGCCTTGTGGAGTAGGATAACTGTAGCTGTGCACCACTCAGTGGGCACAAAGCCTGAGGTGAGGCTATGATTAAACATGACACTTAGGTGAGGTGCCAATTCATTTTGTGGTTCATGTAGTACACAGCCTGGGATGTCATCTGGTCCCATGGATGCTGTATTCTTAGCTTTGGAGAGTGTGGTTTCTACCTGTGTGGCCATGATTGGGTGAGCAGGGGGGGGGGGGGGGTGAAGTTGGCACTAAATCGATCTCTCACAAAAGTTACAAAAAAATAAGGTCAGGGCAGTGATAAAGCTGAAACTGTAGCCAGGTGCATGAATCCAATAAATACAACTCCAGACAAACGCCAGATACTTTAATAAAACAACAAAGCTTTTGGATTACAAATCCTTCTTCAGTGTTAGAAACTCTTCTAACACTGAAGAAGGATTTGTAATCCTAAAACTTTGTTGTTTTATTTATTGGACTAAATTGATCTGCCAGGATATTAGCAATATCCTTGGGATCAGTATATTTAATGCCATTCTGTTGTAGCTCAAAGCAGATCTGAGCATTGCCATTTAGATTCTTGACATAGTTATAGAATGCCTTGTGGTTGTCTTTGGAATATTTGGCAATTTTATTTTCGTAACTAGCTTTGGAGGATTTTATGAGGATCTCAGCTTCTTACTAAGGCTGGTAAGGGAGTTTTTTACATCCTGGGATTTTCCTCTTTTCTGCAACAGTTTCTTCCTTCTGTTGTATAGTTTGTTTATGTCAGGGGACCATCAGATTGGCTTCCTTTTTTTGGAGGAGAGCATCTTGGTTCTATTTGGGATGGCACAATTCATGTAGGAGTGGATGTGCTCATACAGTGCCTTAGTGTAGGATTCCACAGTCAAACTTTCAGCTCCCGTCTGCATGGGTGTCATAAAGTTTGTCACTTGACTTGAGTAGCATGAAGCTGGTTTTGGAGTAGTTTTTTTACGGAGGTTTCCTTACTGGGAGGTGGAAGTGGGATGTGGATGTCAATGGTGATTTGCTTATGGTCAGACCTAACCAATAAGGGGGTGACCACTGGTGTGGAGCATCTATATCCCATGTTGGTAATGACCATGTCTAGGATATTGGAGTCCCTGGTGGGACAATGGATTAGTTGATCCAGGGCATTGGAATTTATGAATTCCAAGAACCGTTGGGAAAAGGTGTTGGTACCCGAGTAGCTTTCCCAGTTAATGGCAGGGTAGTTGAAATCACCCAGTATTAGGGTGTTTGGTCATATCTTAATATTTTCCAGCATGTTATTTGCAGTATGATATTTGCATTTGCATTTGCCATTAGTGTTGCTATATTATCTAATTATGCATAGGCAGAATACATCTATTGGTCATTTTCTTATACTTGTCTTACCAACTCATTAGATATTTTTAAATATTATGCTATTAGCTTATAAAGAGTATTATATGAACATGTGTACCATAACATCACTTACATCAGTATGGGAATCGGGGGTGGGGGAAAGCACTAGCAAACATGGATATTACACATATGCCTTAATGGCACCAGCATCAGTATGGAGATCTGGGGATGGATGGTTTGGGAGGAAACACTAGCCACCAGGGTTAATGCACATGTGCCTTAATTGCAGCATCAGTACTGCATCGGGGGTGGGGGTAAGAACTAGCCACCAGGGATGCTACACAGGTCCTTAGGGACACCAATATTAGATCAGGGATTGGAGGGGTACAGTCTTGGAGTAAGTATATATACTTAGGGGGCATGGGGGAGTACGGAGCTTGCCCCCCTGCAAAAATATTTGTTATTTGCTGATCTAATGTAGTTCCTTGGAGCATACACAGACGAATGTTGACATTTAGAATGTTGATATTCTGGCTGTTTGCTGAAAAATACTGCATCCATATATATTTATATGTATATAAATATGTATACATGTATGCCTGTGTATAGATATATACATAAATATATATATAAATATATATATATATATATATATATATATATATATATAAAATATTATATATGCCTATATATAATGTACATGAATATATATATGGTGGCCTCTATATTTAAAGTAAGGCGTAACTAGCATAAGTGGGTGTAAGAGAAGAAAAGTGGATTAGAAATGTAGTTTAATGGAATATCAATTCAAAGTAAGTACCTTAAGTTCCATAGAAAGGATTTTTTTTACGTGTGGTTGAGTTCAATTTAAAATTAACTCTTTCCTTTTTGTCTCTCTGTCTATTAAAATGAGTTTTCTGCCAGTAATTTTACTTTTATTTTCACAAAGCCATTATTCTAAGCATCTGGGTTATTATGAAGATCATAGAATAGTGATTATGAATAACAATATGTATGTGACTGATATAAGACTTTTCTATAAATTGAAATGGCCTCAATATTGGCAATAAGACAGGTAGTTTATTCACATATTTAAGTATTCATGAAATACAAGTATTTTTTTACAAGAAACTCATTTATTGTGAGATGAAACTAATAGATTAAATACAAAGGAATATACAGGACTAGCACATTCTAGTTTTAAAGAAAAGAGGAGGTAAACTGCAATTGCGTGGTGAAATTATATTCTAATAACTAGGGTTATTGACTTTTTACAGTGATGTTAAAGGACTCATAACTCTCAACCTCTTAGCATAAAAAATTTGGACAAAACCAAAAATAATGGAGGGACAAAGCCCCAAAAATAGTGACAAATTTTAAATCTTGCTTTTATAAATTTAGAAAGTTGCTAGATTAAAAGGTGTTGTGTTACCATGCATTGTCTGAAGGATATAAAGTCTGAAACTTAAATGCTTACCATTATTTAGTCAATTCAGTCCTCACTGATCTGCCACAAAAATACAGAAAACCACATATTTTATAAGGAACAGACCAAAAATATGAGGCAAAAATCTGGACATTCTGCGAAAATCTGGGCAGTTGAGAAGTATAAGGTATGATGTGCATAGTCTTTATTGAATACCAAAAAGAATCTTAACCCTAACAAATAGGCACTGGTTTGTGGAAAATGAAGCTAAATTCTCTAGGAAGTTTATGCAAATTGTTAACTCCAGATATGAAGGGAAGTATAACAATGGCGGGAGACTTTAGCTGCATATTTAAAGAAAATTATACCAATGCTATTAAGAAACCTAGAATTTCAGTATCAACTGTCTCTCTCCTTACTCAGTCTGGTGAGAGGGACATCTGTGTATCTCACAAAGGAGTTCCTTATTCCCAAAATTTGGGGTTTTGTGGTGGTATGCCTTATGGGCTTAGAAATACCATAAGATGTGGTTGCATGTGTCGTGGTAGGTATTTTTTTGTAGTGTGCTTTTGAAATTGCGAAGAAACCTGCTAAACGTGCAATGTGTGGGAGGCCTTTGGGTTTAGGAAGATTACATTTAGGAGCCTCAACATATGTAGGTCTTTGTGTCTGGCCCACATTGTGTGTGTGTGTGTGTGTGTGTGTGTGTGTGTGTGTGTGTGTGTGTGTGTGTGTGTGTGTGTGTGTGTGTGTGTGCGTGCGAGTGCTCTCGCGTGCATTTCTGACAACCTGTATAAGTGCTTTGCGTCCAGTGACATTTTGTTACTATATCTTTCACATACAGTATAATTTGCTGAATTAGTTGGTTATCAGTAAACATGAGACAATTGCTGCATTGCCTCAGGACACCCATGTTCATCAAGCTGGCTACAGACATAGTAGAAACATGGGTATCCATATATTAGAAACATGCCTATCCATGGTTACTGATCCTTATTATGTGATCTGCAGGAGGATTGTACAAGAGGTATTTATGGGTGGTGAACTTGGTTGCTGTAAGTGTATAAAGACTACAGTTAAGACCAAGATTAAAGCTGTGCTGTAATGAAGGACTTCCTAACAATAGTCAGCATGTGGTGGTTGAACAATATCTCATTGTCTACATATGTTCCCAGGTCCATGCAGAAAGGCGGTCTGATCCTAAATTTTGAAGGAATGGAATGGAGCTATATGTCACTTAAATGTCAGTTAGGTAAATACAACTGGAAATAATTTTTAGCATTAAGAAAATCTAAAATTTGAATAATATTATATTAGTGTAACAAAACATTTCAGTAGTTTATTGACTTCAAGATTCTGAAAAGGAAGTCTGATACTGATTGAAATTTGCTCTATTCAAGACAGGCATATATATTCAAATAATGCATTCACTATTATTTAATTAGTTCAACAGGTAAGCCAGTCATGTCTTTATCTTATTTATGGAAGAGTTTAGAAGTAGTTACAGTTAAACAGACATTCTGGTATAATTCCCAAGAGTAGGAAGATGGCCATATGTGTTTTCACAATAAGGAAATGTTTGTAATTTAACTGGATCTGTAGATAGATTATTACTGTGAAATTGTTAGCCTGGTTGACTTCCTTGAGACTGTCACCAAGGCCCTGGATGAGGGAAAGTCAGTACATACAGCTTATCTTGACATGGCCAAGTCCTTTGACACAATTCCCCACTCAGGCACCATCAAAAAGCTAACGCAACTTGGCATAAATCCCTGTCTCATCAGGTGGGTGGCCAATCGGCTCACAGACAGGACCCCCAAGGTCAAAATAGGTACCTCTACCTCCTATAGTAGACCTATGACTAGTGGAGTTCCCCATGGATCTGTCCTGGGACACCTACTGATTGGCATCTTCTTCTCAGAGGTTCAGACAAGGATAAAATGCCTGTGGCTGACCAAGTTTGCAGATGACTGTAAGTTGGGTGCTGTCATTGACTCCCCAAATGATGTTAACATACTGCAAGAGGGTCTCACAGCAACTAATGACTGGTGCCAAACTCATGGCCTCAAGCTAAAAGCAAAAAAAATGTATCATCATGCCATTCAGCAAAATCTTGGCCCCTACTGATTACCACATCAGTGGCAACCCCCTAAACACACAACCTGTGGTGAGACACCTGAGAACTCAAGTTGACAACAATCTCACATTTGACCATTATGTGGTAGCAGTGGTCAGAAAAGCCTTTTACTTGGTTCATCTCATAAGTAAAGGGATTGCAGACAGAAAAAAGGAGGTTATTACCTCTATATACTCCTCCCTCTTTAGACCTATAATTGAGTATAATGACCCATTTGGTATGTACCTCTCCAGACATCTGCACCAACTGTAAAGGCCATAGAAATACCTCACAAAGAGACTCCATGATCTCCAACACCTGTCCTTTGTGGACAGGATCAAATCACTATCACTGTACTCGGTATCATGCAGATTGCTCAGAGGTGATCTGTGTCTCGTCTACAAGGCAATCTCAGACCCTGCCCTACTAGAAATTCTCCATATCCATAAGTCTAACTCCTCATGCATTACCCATTCAAAAGGCCTGAATGTAATATGTGACATTAACAAAACCTTCTGAAGAGACAGGTTTGTCTCCCAGAGGCTACCCATCCCTGGAACAGACTTCCCATACACGTCAAACAGAGTACCTCTCTGACCCTCTTTAAGTGCAACCTTCATGAGTGGATGGGAAACCACAAATTTGTCCCAGGGGTTCCACCTGTGTCCCTCATTGACAGGGGCAACAGGTGCTGACTGAGGTTTCTTTTTGGGAATAAACTCTTGGCTAGACTTCTAAGCGCCACATGGCCATTAGCCTAGTAACCTGCTATGATTCTATGAGTATAGATATTTTTCAGCCACTGGGCTTATGGGAGACTGCACATACAAAATAATATGATTGAGATTATACCCAGTATAACAGCGTGTAGAAATTTCAAGATGTCCATTTACTCCTCTGAATTACTGAATCACTATGTCATTGTTGGTGTGAATCATGATGGACTGCTGTTAGAACAGGAGATCACTGCAATGGGTGACTGATTCTTTTTATTAGGATTATAGTGGAATGATCGCTCAGTATCTTCAGCGAACAGCACTCATCCTTGAGTAGCAACTGTTCTGTGATATAGGTGAGTTGTGGCTGTGATTGTTTTCTTCTCTATGTGCAGCAATGCCAAGCTCTAGATGCCTTCTTGGCTTATAACTGGAAATGATGCAGCAACTTGTTTACTTGGCAAATGCACTTGCATGATGAAACTTCACTTCTGACTGATTATTTCCAAGTTGTTTGATTACCAAGAGTCTTTGATGGAAAGGCAATGAAAAGGGAGCTTTCTATTCACGTTGGAGATCTGGGCAGGTGGTGATTGCCTTGGAGGCTAGCCATTGAAAGATCACTGAAATATGGTTGTATGTATGTGATTCCTCCTGCAGAGTCAAGACTATGACAGCCTGAGGAGAGCTAAAACAGAATATTAGGATGGGTGAATAAATAACTGTGCCTTTATTTAAATTCTAGGTTATGCTATTTACTCAATGCTGAACATTTGGTTTATGGGACTGATATACAGTTGCAGATGGTTTGACAGGTGAAGGAGCTTTGTATAATGCTACACAGAGGAAATCATTATAATATTATATATTAATGTGTATTGGAAACATATTGGTAACTTCTGGTGGAGACATTGCATCAGTTTTAGAAAATACTGGAAACTTTAAGTTTGGTATTTTCAAATGAAGTTTATCAAAGTAATTTTGCATCGAGAAGAACTGTTGTGAAGATGTTATTGCTTCACCAAGGTAGATCACACAATATAGTAGATGACAGTGGTTTATGGTGTTAGATAACCCCTTCATGAGACCATCCTGTGTAACATATTCTGATAATATTCTGCAGTACAGTAAATAAAGCTAAAGCCATAAGTAGTTAATTTATATTGCTGGAAGACCTGTATTTGATTCCTTTGTGTTTCTTTTGCATCACATATGAGGCTGAGTAATTCTTTGGAGTAAGACAAGACTCTTAGATAACCCTAGGAAATAAGTACTCGAGCTTAATAAGACTCACCTGGATTCAAGGTAAAGTATAGATAACGGTAATCTCTTGACTCCGTTTATTTTTCTCACTGTATCACAAAATGTTTCTGGGTTTCCAGTGCACTTTGCTACAGAGAAATAGAACCAGTGGGATATTAATGCCATTATACCAACACATTATAGCAGACATATTCTCAAGAAACACTAACTGTTTAAAAATCACTAATATAACAAAATAAACCAGATAGCTCACAACAAAATGAACAATTTAATAAACATAAACATTCATGTACAAATCACACTTTCCAAGTATTTTAAAAACTCCACTTCACGTTCATTTAAATAAAATAAATTAGTCACATGATTAATAATGTAATTCTCTAGATTTCAGAAATAGTTTTTACGGTCTTTGTTCACATAGAGACATGTTAATTCATCCATATGTGTTTAGGATCTATTGGTAGCATGTTTATTTCAGAATGTTGTTTATTTATTCAAAGTATGCAAATTCTGTTATAGGTCAAAGCTAGAAATAAACAACATGTAACCTATATATTTTAATAAATGTAATATCTACAAACAAAGCAAATCCATTTACTAGTCAGCCTGTTTTTTTTGTTTTTCTTTCGGCTTTTCCCGGTCAGGGGTCGCCACAGCTGAACTCTGGTCTGCTAATGATTGGCAGCAGATTTTTATGGTGCCGAGGTACCAGCTCGACGCCCAACCTAACAAAGGCACACCCATTCACGCATGTCTTTCAAACTCTACTCGACCATAGGGAGGACATGCAGACTCCACACAGAAGGTGCTCCAGCTGAGAATCGAACGGGAGAACCTCTTGCTGTGAGGCAACAATGTTACCGCTGCACCAACACGGCTTTCAGCCTATATTAAACACAAATGTTCTTCTGTGTCTTTTTTTAATTTAATCAAATCTATGTTAACATGAGGAATGGTAGTTGTTACAGATATCTGGTAAACAAAGAAATATTTTTATGATACACAATAATGAAGTTTTTCTGTTTATTAAGTAAATTTGGCAGTAGAAGTTATAACCTGTTTCCAAGACAGATTGACTATTTAGATAAATGATCACACATATGTAAAAAGTAAACTATAAATATTTCCATTACTAGAATCTATGCAAAGAGTTGCAAAACATGTTATGTACTTTGGGGCATATTTAAACATCGAAATGGTATTTGAATAAGTTTTTAATTTTAATGTCAATGAATGTATTACATTTAAAAAACAAACTTATCTTCTTAAATATATTTGAACTTTAGATAGAGTTCACATTGGTTGGTCATATTAATATTAATACAAACTAGATGTTAACCAGTGTTTTGGTATGTAGTATAACAACATACAGGACACAGTATGAGAAAAGGTTTGAGACAATGGATGACTGGATCTCAGGAAGGAGGACTGAGGTAAAGGTATACTCAAAGAACTACAGCAAAGAGAAAAGAGGAGTTGATGAAGAATACCTGTTGTTGAAACCTGATGTACCTGAAGCTATAAATGCTATAAATGATTCTAAGGTTCAGAGGATTTAATATATACTATAATAATAGGTTGTACACAGTTTTAGTCTTGATAAAATATTTCTTTGCTATACTAATCCTAGGATAAAAGTCCACAGTATGAAGAAGGGAATGAAGGAAGAAGTTAGAAACAATAAATGAAAAATGGAAGAAGGAAACTAAAACAACTCCTACCAGGTAAAATAATATGAATATAATGAAATCTGTGGGTCAGACCCATGTAAATGCTATTAAAAAGGGACATACTGAAGCACTAATATGAATATTAAGATCTGTGAGGTATTATATTATTCCTAAACTCATAAAACATTATGGATTACAGGGATTCTTTAAGTTATACTCCAAAAGGGATTTACCTTCCTATTTGTATCTCGCATCCTATTTTTCTGTTTTCCTTTGATATGTCCATATGTAACAATGGGTAGTAAAAAGACAAGATAATACCAAGGAATAGACACTGTAAATGAAAATATTAGATTGTTAATATTCTTTCCCTTTTAAGTACAATATAAAAAAATTGAGCAGCAAAAGAAATGTTTAGACTTATCTAAGAAAAGAGTCATATTATGAATGTCGTAATTGCTGATCTTAAAATCATAGCACATGTGCTGTTTAGTTACAAATTACAGTGACATTTAATGAGAGATAAACACTGCTCAAACAGCAAATTGAGTAGCACTTTCTGCATTGTGTTACTAATAGAAAAGAAATATATCATTTTATTTATACAGATGCATGCATAATATGTATGTGGGTAAATACCTCCTTTTTCTATCTTTATTCTCTATATTCCTTTTCTAATCCCTTTTATTTCCTGCCATTTATATATCTTTTTACCAAATACGATTCAAAAATAATTGTTCACTTGTCTGGCATTTATGAAAACAATATCATTAATATATTTCAGTTCTCTGACAAAACATTTTACTGCAAAGTATTCCCACAAATATATGGGGAATGCTGTACTTAATCCAGTCTGTTGCAGAAAGATACAATATAGTCCTGGGGTATATTTGACAGTGGCAAGTACTTGGTTTGGAAACGTTTCTATTCCCCCAACCCCTATTTCTATCCTAGTGATTGTCTGTGTCTGGCTGTGACTGACACTGCCTGTTTGTGAGTAGCAGCAGTTTGCAGCACCTTCTGTCATCCAGTGGCACTGAATTTAAAATGTTAATTTTTGCTTTTCACTGCACATCTTTAACTGGGGTAGATTGATTATTCTGCTTGCCAAAACTTTTTTTTACTGCCCTGTTATTTTGTAGCCTTGAAGTAGCCACTGGATTATTGCCCTACTATATTGCAGTCTAGCTCTGACTGCACTAAACACATTGCTGCATTACTTAAGCCACCTCAAGTACTGGCTTACAGCACCCATGCATAAAGTACCTATTCTCTCTGACGATATTCTACCTATTATATTATTCATCCTGTAAAATACTGGGATATTTTGCTTATTGCATTAAATATTACATAAAGTGATGGTACAGTAGATTCCAAGCAATGTGGCATCCATGTCTGCTGTCAAATCATAATAATTGGCACTGCATTGCCATATTGGGTATTATACAATTATGGCTCATTCTTATTAAAAAATAAGCAAGCTGATTGGATAGCCCAACCAGTGTGCCTGTTGTAAGTTGAACATATGCCAGTAGAAAGAATTCTGGTCACTGTATTGCCAGTCTTTCTATTGGAATATGCACCACAACATCAACCTTACAACCTGTTGTGTGGCACAAACTATTACATTAAGATGTTTTAAGGCAGTTTAGCTTACTTTCTCCATACCATTAAGTGGAGTA
The DNA here is from genome assembly GCF_019279795.1 of Protopterus annectens. Classification (NCBI taxonomy): domain Eukaryota; kingdom Metazoa; phylum Chordata; order Ceratodontiformes; family Protopteridae; genus Protopterus; species Protopterus annectens. The sequence goes on from NC_056725.1 coordinate 1,023,903,946, forward strand.
TTTAAACTGCTTTTTAAAAAATCTGAAACTAATAGTCTGCTCCATGGAGCAAGTTATAGAAGCATTCATAGTTAAAAATAAAAGAACTCTCAGCTTTCTGGGAACTGTACTGTTGTTCCATGCCAACTCACTTAATGACATCAGTCATCAGTGATTGGGGGAGAGGTGCCAGAGGCAACAACCTTATGTGAAGCATGCAGTGCAGGTACAGTATGTCATCTGACCAGAGACAACTTTATGTGAAGCATGCAGAGTATGGGCAGTATGTCATCTAACCAGTGACATAACTTTATGTGAATCGTGCAGAGCATCCACAGTATCTCATCTAACCAGAGACAACAGCTTTATGTGGAGCAAGCAGACATGTGAAGTATGTCATCAAACAGGAGACAACAACTTTAGCTGAAGCATGCAGAGCATGTGCAGTATGTCATTTAACACCAGAAACAACTTTATGTGAAGAATGTAGAGCATGTGCAGCGTGTCATCTAATGAGAGACAACAACCTGATGTGAAGCATGTACAGCATGTGCAGAATGTCATCTAATGAGAGACAATAACCTGATGTGAAGCATGTACAGCATGTGCAGAATGTCATCTAATGAGAGACAATAACCTGATGTGAAGCATGTACAGCATGTGCAGAATGTCATCTAATGAGAGACAATAACCTGATGTGAAGCATGTACAGCATGTGCAGAATGTCATCTAATGAGAGACAATAACCTGATGTGAAGCATGTACAGCATGTGCAGAATGTCATCTAATGAGAGACAATAACCTGATGTGAAGCATGTACAGCATGTGCAGAATGTCATCTAATGAGAGACAATAACCTGATGTGAAGCATGTACAGCATGTGCAGAATGTCATCTAATGAGAGACAATAACCTGATGTGAAGCATGTACAGCATGTGCAGAATGTCATCTAATGAGAGACAATAACCTGATGTGAAGCATGTACAGCATGTGCAGAATGTCATCTAATGAGAGACAATAACCTGATGTGAAGCATGTACAGCATGTGCAGAATGTCATCTAATGAGAGACAATAACCTGATGTGAAGCATGTACAGCATGTGCAGAATGTCATCTAATGAGAGACAATAACCTGATGTGAAGCATGTACAGCATGTGCAGAATGTCATCTAATGAGAGACAATAACCTGATGTGAAACATGCAGAGCATGCACAGTATGTCATCTAATGAGAGACAATAACCTGATGTGAAGCATGTACAGCATGTGCAGAATGTCATCTAATGAGAGACAATAACCTGATGTGAAGCATGTACAGCATGTGCAGAATGTCATCTAATGAGAGACAATAACCTGATGTGAAGCATGTACAGCATGTGCAGAATGTCATCTAATGAGAGACAATAACCTGATGTGAAACATGCAGAGCATGCACAGTATGTCATCTAATGAGAGACAATAACCTGATGTGAAGCATGTACAGCATGTGCAGAATGTCATCTAATGAGAGACAATAACCTGATGTGAAACATGCAGAGCATGCACAGTATGTCATCTAATGAGAGACAATAACCTGATGTGAAGCATGTACAGCATGTGCAGAATGTCATCTAATGAGAGACAATAACCTGATGTGAAGCATGTACAGCATGTGCAGAATGTCATCTAATGAGAGACAATAACCTGATGTGAAACATGCAGAGCATGCACAGTATGTCATCTAATGAGAGACAATAACCTGATGTGAAGCATGTACAGCATGTGCAGAATGTCATCTAATGAGAGACAATAACCTGATGTGAAGCATGTACAGCATGTGCAGAATGTCATCTAATGAGAGACAATAACCTGATGTGAAGCATGTACAGCATGTGCAGAATGTCATCTAATGAGAGACAATAACCTGATGTGAAGCATGTACAGCATGTGCAGAATGTCATCTAATGAGAGACAATAACCTGATGTGAAGCATGTACAGCATGTGCAGAATGTCATCTAATGAGAGACAATAACCTGATGTGAAGCATGTACAGCATGTGCAGAATGTCATCTAATGAGAGACAATAACCTGATGTGAAGCATGCAGAGAAAGCACAGTCTGTCATTTAACCAAAGACAACAACCTGATGTGAACAATCAGAGAATGTGCAGCATGTCATCTAGCCAGAGACAACAACCTTATGTGAAGCATGCTGAGCATGTGCAGCATGTTATTTAACCAAATACAAAAACATTATGTGGTGCATGCACAGCATCCATAGAATGTCATCTAATGAGAGACAACAACCTGATGTGAAGCATGCAGAGAATGTGCTTAATGTCATCTAACCAGAGACAACTTTATGTGACTGACTTCTTTAAGAATGTCACCAAGGCACTGGATGAGGGAAAGTCAGTACATACAGCTTACCTCGACATGGCCAAGGCCTTTGATAAAATCTCCTACTTGGCATCAATGAAAATCTAAGACAACTTGGCATAAATCCCCATCTCATCAGGTGGGTGGCCAACAACATTGTCAAAATAGGTGCACCACCTCTGTCAGCAGACCTGTCACTAGTGGTGTTCCCCAGGGATCTGTCCTGGGACTCTTACTGTTTGTCATCTACTTTTCAGAGGTTCAGGCAAAGACAAAGGGCCTGTGGCTGACCAAGCTTGCATATGACTAAGTTGGGTGCTGCCACTGACTCTCCAAAAGATGTTAACATACTGCAAGAGGGTCTCACAGCTACAAATAACTGGTGTCAAAGTCATGGTCTTAAGTTAAATGCAAACAAGTGTATTATCATATCATTCAGCAAAAACATGGCCCCTACTGATTACCACTTCAACGGCAACCCCCTATGTGTGCAACCTGTGGTGAGAGACCTGGGTACTCAGGTTGACAACAATCTCACATTCGGCCGTCATGTCGCGGCAGTGGTCAGAAAAACCTTTTACTTAGTTCATCTCATAAGTAAAGGGATTGCATCCAGAAAAAAAGGAGGTTATTACCTCTCTGTACACCTCCCTCATTAGGCCTGTAATTAAGTATAATGCCCCATTTGGTATGTACCTCTCCAAACACCTGCACCAACTGGAAAGGCCACATAAATACCTCAGAAAGAGAATCCATGTCCTCCAACATATTTCCTATGCTGACAAGTTCAAATCACTATCACTCTACTTGGTATCGTACAGATTGCTCAAAGGTGATCTGTGTCTGTGTCTCGCCTACAAGGCAATATTGAACCCTGCCCTACTAGAGATGATCCATATCAGCATGTGCAGAATGTCATCTAACCAGACACAACAACTTTATGTGAAGCAAGCAGAGAAAGCACAGTATCTCATTTAACACCAGAGACAACAACTTTAAATGAAGAATACAGAGCATGCACAGTATGTCATCTAACCAAGACAACTTTATGTGAAGCATGCATAACATGTGTAGCATGTCATCTAAACAGAGATAACAACCTTATGCGAAGTATGCACAGCATGCACAGAATGTTATCTAACCAGAGACAGCAACCTTATGTGAAGAATGCAGAACATGTGCAGAATGTCATCTAACTGCAGACAACAGTTTATGGGAAGCATGCAGAGTTTGTAATCTAACCGAGATGACAACAACTTTATGTGAAACATTCAGAACATGTGCAGCATGTGATCTAACCGGAGACAACAACTTTATTTGAAGTATGCAGCGTATGTGCAGCATGTCATCTAACCAGAAACAACAACATTATGTGAAGCATGCACAGCATGTGAAGTATGTCATCTAACCAAAGACAATAACTTCAGCTGATGTATGCAGAGTATGTGCAGTATGTCATCGAACCAGAGAAAAAAAGTGTATGTAAATCTTGCAGACCATCCACAGCATGTCATCCAACAGGAGACAACAACTTTATCTGAAGCATGCAGAACATGTGCAGCATGTCATCTAACCAGAGACAGCAACCTTGTGTGAAGCATGCATAGCATGTGCCGCATGTCATCTAATCAGGGACAATAACCTTATGTGAAGCATGCATAGCATGTCATCTAACTGAGACAACAACTTTATGAGAAGCAAGCAGACCATGCACACTATGCCATCTAGCTATAGACATCTATTTTATGTGAAGCATGCAGAGCATGCACAGTATGTCATTTAATACCAGAGACAACAACTTTATGTGTAGCATGAAGAGCATGCGCAGAATGTCATCTACCCAGAGACAAAAACTTTATGTGAAGCATGCAGAGAAAGAACAGTATGTCATCTAACCAAAGACAACCTGATGTGAAGCATGCAGAGCATGTGCAGCATGTGATGTAACCAGAAACAAAAACTATATGCAAAGCATGCACAGCATGCACAGTATGTCATCTAGCCAGAAACAAAAATCTTATATGAAGCAGGCAGAGCATGCACAGTATGTCATCTAGCCAGAGACAACAACCTTATATGAAGCAGGCAGAGCATGTGCAGCATGTCATCTAACCAGAGACAACAACCTTATGTGAAGAATGCACAGCATGTGCAGAATGTCATCTAATGACAGACAACAACCTGATGTGAGGTATGCAGAGAAAGCACAGTCTGTCATCTAACCAGAGACAACACCTTTATGTGAAGTATGAGGAGCAGGCACAGTCTGTCATCTAACCAGAGACAACACCTTTATGTGAAGTATGAGGAGCAGGCACAGAATGTCATCTAACCAGAGAAAACAACCTTATGTGAAGAATGCACAGCATGTGCAGAATGTCATCTAATGACAGACAACAACCTGATGTGAGGTATGCAGAGAAAGCACAGTCTGTCATCTAACCAGAGACAACACCTTTATGTGAAGTATGAGGACCAGACACAGTATGGTATCTAACCAGAGACAAAAACCTTATGCGAAGGATGCAGAGGATGTGCAACATGTCATCTAATCAGAGACAACAACCTTATTTGAAGCATGCACAGCATGCGCAGAATGTCATCTAACCAGAGACAGCAACCTTGGGTGAAGCATGCACAGCATCTGCAGAATGATACCTAACCAGAGACAACAACTGTATGTGAAGCATGCAGAGCATGCACAGCATGTCATCTAACCAGAGACAACACCTTTATGGGAAGCATAGGTTCATAGGTTCATAGGTTCATACTAGGCTATCTGCCCTAGGGCATTTATAAACCTAGCCAGAGTTTTGTGGTTTTCACCACCCCTTAGGTTGAAGAATACTATACCCATTAGTTTGCCGTGCCTCTGTCCAGCAGTGATACAGAGATGATCCGTGGGGTAAACCTACGATCTCCCATCCACTGGTCAAGATTCCTCTTGAACAGAGCCAGCGAGGTGCTCTGTCTCACATGGACCGGGATTCTGTTCCACAGCATAGGGAGTCTCTGGGTGATGAATCTGTCCCTCCAGCACATCCTATTTATATCCGTGTTGAGGTTTAAGTCTCTTGCTCTTGTGGCTCTGGTGGATTTGGATTTTTTGAGGTGGAGCATGTCCATTAATTCCAGGTTGGACATGGCCTTGTATGTCAGGCACAGGTCACCTCTGAGCAGACGGTATGCGACTGAATAGAGCTGGAGTTTCTTCATTCGGGCAGCATATGGCATATTTTTGAGCCCCTTTATCCTTTTGGTGAGGAACTTTTGGGGTCTTTCCAATTGCTGCAGGTGTCGGGTAAGATACATTCCGAATGGGGCATTGTACTCAATCATTGGTCTGATAAGTGAAGAGTACAGGGGAACAATGACCTCCCTTGATCTGGATGTGAATCCCTTCATAATCAGGTGGGCAATGTAGAAGGTCCTCCTAACCACTTTGGCAATGTGAGTGTCAAAAGGAAGGTTACTGTCAGCTTGGGCCCCCAGGTCCCTGATAACCTCTTCTGTGCTTAATGGATTGCCACCTATGTGGTAACTTGGGGTTACCTTATTTTTACCAAAGGGTATGACTATACATTTTTTGGCGTTTAGCTTAAGGCCATGGCTCTGGCACCAGTTATCCATTTCTATGAGACCGCTCTGAAGGATATCTGTGTCTGATGGATTTTCAACTATGGCACCCAGTTTGCAGTCATCTGCAAACTTTGTCAGCCACAATCCTCCTATGTTTGCCTGCACTTCTGAAAAGTAGATGCCGAACAAGAGGGGGCCCAGGACTGAGCCCTGTGGGACACCGCTTGTGACCGGCTTGAGTCTGACATGGCACCAGCAACTCTAACCCTGTGGGTTCTGTCCTTGAGCCAGTTTGCAACCCATCTTGTGACATATGGGTTTACATTTAAGCTGGTGAGCTTTTCTATGATACCCGAGTGGGGTATTGTGTCGAAAGCTTTTGCAAGGTCAAGGTAGGCTGTGTGAACTGCCTTACCCTCATCAATGGCCTTGGTGACTGTTTCAAAAAAGACGACCAAGTTCAAGAGGCATGATCTGCCCTTGACAAAGCCGAATTGGGTAGGATCCAATGTCTGTAGGTCCCCTATGTCTTTATTTATGAGTTCCATTATGATCCTCTCCATAGCTTTGCAGACCAGGCTTGTTAAGCTTATGGGGCGGTAATTACCAGGGTCCGTAGAAGCACCACCTTTGTGGAGTGGAACCACAGTTGCCGTACGCCACTCTTTCGGTACGTATCCTGTGGTAAGGCTAAGATTAAACAGCAGCCTTATGTGTGGGTTTAGTTCCTCATTGAGTTCGTGTAGCACACAGCTGGGGACACCATCTGGTCCCATTGATGCTGTGTTTTTAGATTTAGAGAGAGCAGCTCTCACCTGGGCATTTGAGATGATTGGGAGGCTACACTCTGCTGGGATAGATATTTCTCCTTTTGGGGGAGCCGAAGGAATTTTCACTGAACCTGTCTGCCAGTATGTTTGCAATGTCTGTGGGTTCAGTGATTTTTGTATCATTTTGGACTAATTCTGAGCATATCTGGGAGTTTCCACCCAGATTTCTAACATAGCTAAAGAAGGCCTTATGATTGTCTTTTGAGTCCTTGGCGATTTTTCTCTCAAAGTTGGCCTTGGATGATTTTATGAGTGATCGTAGTTTTTTACTAGTATTGATCAGAGATGTCTTCCCTTTTAGGGATTTTGCTCTATCTTGTAGTAGCTTTCTCCTCTTGTTGTAAAGTTTGTTTATGGCTGGGGTCCACCAGATCGGGCGCTTGCCTTTGGTGGAAAGGGTCTTGATTTTATTTGGGATTGCTTGATCCATGCAATCCTGGAGGTGCTCGTAGAAAGCATTTGTAAGGGATTCAGCAGCATGGGTTGTGGTTTCCAATGGCTCAGGGGCCTTCAAGGGCACCACACCAGTCTTAAGAAGTGTGAAGTTGGCTTTTGAGAAGTTCTTCACTGTGGTCTTTTTTGTTGGGGGTGGGGGCGGGATGTGGATCTCCAGTGAGATTAGTTTATGGTCTGATCTCACCAGTGAGGGATATACTTCCGGTGTGGAGCATTTTGTCCCCATGTTTGTGATGATCAGGTCTAGTATATTTTCACCTCTTGTGGGAATGGTGACAAGTTGTTCCATAGCATTTGAGTTTATGAACTCCAGGAACCTTTGGGCTAGGGTATTGGGGCTTGAGTAATGTTCCCAGTCTATGTTTGGGTAGTTGAAGTCACCCAATATGATGGTGTTTGGAGAGACATTTATACTCTCCAGTGTCTTCAGGAAGGCTGTGTGGGATTCCTGCGTTTGAGAGGGTGGCCTGTAACATGCTACAAACTGTAGAGCAGTTTTGCCTATGGTTAATTGCATCTGAATGGTCTCTGATGCTTCGTGAGTTGCCACCAGCCTGAAGGTGTGGGTATCCTTGATGAATATGGATACACCCCCCTCCTTTTGTGGTACGGTCTGGGTTTTGGGGCCGGAATGCATGATATGAGGTAAAACCTGATAGTGCCGGGGTTCTCTCAGGAGCCTTGAACTAGGTTTCAGTCACAGCACAGACATCGATGTTCTCCATACTGAGGAGGGCTTCGAGGGCGTGCATCTTGAGATTTAGACTTCTGGCATTGAGCAGCATTACCCTTAGTTTTTTTCCATTATTGTTTTCTAGGGCGGTGGGTTTAGAATTTGAGCCTTGTCTACAAAAGGCACTATGGGGGTGGCAAGAGCCTTTGCCAATATCCGGAAACCCAGGGGTGACAGGTGCAAGCCGTCCCTTGTGAAGCAGTGTGGCTTGTCAAGCATGTCATTCCAGGCAGACAGACATTGGATCCTTAGAATGACACCAGAAATTAAGCCAATTATTAAAACTGATCATTTTGTCTCTGTATTGTGGCATCATTCTTGGTGAAGGTAGGATACTGCTCAGGGTCAGGGTCATACCAGCCTGGGCTACATAATCTGAGAGCTCCTTTATGTCTCTTTTCATGTAGTCCAGGGAGGTATGTCTCAGGTCATTCACACCGGCATGGACAATGACTGAGTCATACTTGTACTTGCTGTGGAGTGACCTGAGTGCTTGTGTTATGTGGCGGATTCTAGCGCCCGACAGGCAGCTTACTGTGACCCTCTCCTTGTTCAGTCTGGTGAGTGGGATGTCAGTGTGTCTGACTATGGAGTCACCTATGACAAGTGTGTCTGGCATTGTGTTTGGCCTTAAGGGCTGTGACTGATTTGCACACTGACTTTGTGATCTATGTGTTGCTTGTGTTATGTCATGAGGTGGCAGTTGTTTGGGTGTCTGCTTTGGAGGCCTCTGCTGTTTTGGTAGATTTTTGATCAGTGCCTCCGAGTATGTCTTTGTGTGTTTATATGTTTGATTTGTAGTTGTGATAGTTCTATGTGAGACTGGGTTTGTGGTGTGTGTGGTTACCTTCTCCTCCTGTCTGGTTTTGCCAGTCCTGAGTTGAGAGAGCTCAGCCTCCAGTTTGGCTATATAGTTGCATCTCTCGCATGTATTTGTGTTTTGTGGGAGGAGGACAGGGTTGTCTGTGTACATGGAGTGCCTTTATGTGACACATGCAGAGCATGCACAGTATGTCATCTAACCAGAGACAACAACTTTATATGAAGCATGAGGAGCAGGCACAGAATGTCATCTAACCAGAGACAACAACCTTATGTGAAGAATGCACAGCATGTGCAGAATGTCATCTAATGACAGACAACAACCTGATGTGAGGTATGCAGAGAAAGCACAGTCTGTCATCTAACCAGAGACAACACCTTTATGTGAAGTATGAGGACCAGACACAGTATGGTATCTAACCAGAGACAAAAACCTTATGCGAAGGATGCAGAGGATGTGCAACATGTCATCTAATCAGAGACAACAACCTTATTTGAAGCATGCACAGCATGCGCAGAATGTCATCTAACCAGAGACAGCAACCTTGGGTGAAGCATGCACAGCATCTGCAGAATGATACCTAACCAGAGACAACAACTGTATGTGAAGCATGCAGAGCATGCACAGCATGTCATCTAACCAGAGACAACTTTATGTGAAGCATGCACAGCATGTGCAGTATGTCACTAACTGCAGACAACTTTATGGTATGCATGCAGAGATGCGCAGTTTGTCATCTATCCGTAGACAACAACTTTATTTGAAGCATGCAGTGCATGTGCAGTATGTCATCTAACTGCAGACAACACTTTATGGGAAGCATGGACAGCATGCGCGGTTGTCATCTAACCAAGAAAACAACTTTATGTGAAGCATGCAGTGCATCCGCAGTATGTCATCTAACCAGAGACAACAACTTTATGTGAAGCATGCAGAGCATGTGCAGTATGTCATCTATCTGCAGACAACAACTTTTTGGGATGCAAGCAGAGGTGAACAGTTTGTCATCTAACCACAGACAACAACTTTATTTAAAGCATGCAGAGCATGTGCAGTATGTCATCTAACTGCAGACAACAACTTTATGGGATGCATGCAGAGGTGCACTGTTTGTCATCTAACCATAGACAACAACTTTATGGAAGCATGGAGAGCATTTGCAGCATGTCATCTAACCAGAGACAACCACTTTAGCTAAAGCATGCAGAGTTTGTTCAGTATGTCATCTAACCAGCGACATCAACTTTATGTGACTCTTGAAATGCATCCACAGTATGTCATCTAACCGGAGACAACAACCTTATGTGAAGCATGCACAGAATGTCATCTAACCAGAGACAATGACCTTATGTGAAGGATGCAGAGCATGCAGAGAATTTAATATAACCAGAAACAGCAACCTTATGTGAAGCATGTACAGCATCTGCAGAATGTTATCTAACCAGAGACAACAGCCTTATGTTAAGCATGCAGAGCATGCACAGCATGTCATCTAACTGGAGACAACAACTTTATGGGAAGCATGGAGAGCTTCTGCAGTTTGTCATCTAACCAAGAAAACAACTTTATGTGAAGCACTCAGAGCATGTGCAGCATGTCATCAAACAAGCAAAAACAACTTTATGTGAAACTTGCAGTGCATCTGCAGTATGTCATCAAACCAGAGACAACAACTTTATGGGAAGCAAGCAGACCATGTGCAATATGCCATCTAACCATAGACAGCAATTTTATGTGAAGCATACAGAGCATGTGCAGTATGTCATTTAACTCCAGTGACAACAACTTTATGTGAAGAATGCAGAGCATGCACAGTTTGTCATCTAATCATAGACAACAACTTTATGGAAGCATGGAGAGCATTTGCAGCATGTCATCTAACTAGAGACAACCACTTTAGCTGAAGCATGCAGAGCATGTGCAGTATGTCATCTAACAAGCAAAAACAACTTTATGTGAAACTTGCAGTGCATCTGCAGCATGTCATCAAACCAGAGACAACTACTTTATATGAAGCATGCAGAGCATGTGCAGTTTGTCATCTAACCAGCAACAACAACTTTATGTGAAACTTGCAGCGCATCTGCAGTATGTCATCTAACTGGAGACAAAAACTTTATGGGAAGCAAGCAAACCATGTGCAATATGCCATCTAACCATAGACAACAATTTTATGTGAAGCATGCAGAGCATGTGCAGTATGTCATTTAACTCCAGTGACAACAACTTTATGTGAAGAATGCAGAGCATGCGCAGTATGTCATCTAAGCAGAGACAAAAACTTTATGTGAAGCATGCACGTAATGCGCAGAATGTCATCTAATGAGAGACAACCACTTTATGTGAAGCATGCACAGCATGTGCACAATATCATCTAACCAGAGACAACAACCTTGGTGAAGCATGCGGTGCATGTGCAGCATGTCATTTAACCAGAGACAAAAACTATATGTTGATAAAGATTGCATAAATTAAAATGTTTTTCCCCAAAATTATACTGTATGTGCAGTAAAAAGAAAAATTGTGCAAGGCCAAACAGCAGTTTTCAAAATAATATGGCTTGCTTTGCAAGAACGGTTAAGTGATGACCTTTTATTAAAAAGATTTCTTGTAAATGTTCAGCTTAGATATTAATAACTTATAGCTGTGGGCTTACTGTAAATGGCATCCTGTTATAGAAAAAAGGAAGTTGATCAGCATAGACCTTCTGTGAGCTTTCAAAAATAAATGAAATAAAATACAGATATTTCAAGTGACGCAAAGATGATGTGGAGAGACTTTTTATGAAGTCTTCAGATACAGCAAGGAAGAAAATAACCAAAGAAGGACATAAAACAAAAATACTATTTGTCATTTCAACAGAAACTGTCCAGGCTAGAAATAACCAATGGACTTTTTCATGTAACAAACAGAAACCAGAAGAACAAGTCACAAGGACATTAAAAATAACATTGTTTGACATTTAAAAGAGTATATAAAGTGGACAGTAGCTTTCACTCTTTAGTGACCTCTTTGGACTGAGTGTGCATTAGTCTATAGTTATATGTGTCTAGTTGTGTTATACTAGAATTGAAATAACTCTGACAATATTAACTGTTTGGCAAGAATTTTCTACTAATACAAACAAATAATAAAGGATACAGTAGTACGATGTCTGTTGTTGTTGTCTTTCGGCTTTTCCCAGTTAGGGGACGCCACAGCTGAACTCCGGTCCGCTAATGATTGACAGTAGATTTTTACATGCCGAGTTGCCAGCCCTGATGCACAAACTTCAAAAAGGTACGCCCATTCATGCATGTCTCCACACAGAAGACGCCTTAGCTGAGAATCGAACAGGACAGTGTCTTACTGCGAGGCGACAATGCTACCGCAGCAGCACCACCACAGTATTACAGTAGTACGATGTTTGTCTGGTCACTGATAATAATATTTTACAGTGGCAAGCCTAGCCCACTGGCCATGAGCCTAGCCCACTGGCCACAACTTTTTTTATCCATTACCAACAGTTAATTTTTCATAAAGGCCTTACATTTTCTGTGAGTTCAACAGATTGACAGTTCCAGTGCATCAACAGATTAACAGTTCCAGAACTTCATTGGTGGATACAGAATGACAATGTAGAAGCTGTCCTGTGACGTTCCACCATCAATTCATCTGTTGAAGGACACCTTGTCTTCTAAGTGACTTCAGCCTGATCACCTGTTTGTCATCTATGCAAAATACAGTAAATTCTTCACAGTTATAATATGGATGCCAGTACAGACAGTTAGCTTTACAATGTCCACATATTGTACATATACATTTACATGGTTTAAACCTTCTGTATTAGAAATGGAATGTAAATCTGAAATGTTTAATGTTCAGAATTTACATAACAGTTGTGTTTGTACATGTATAAATGCCTATAATCCATACATAAGAAAATGTACAGCAATTCATAAAGACTGTTTTTTATGTGAAAGTAACTTTCCAAACTTATGCCTATCTTGTCACAGGAGTCTAGTATGTAGTCTACCTTGTCACAGGAGTCTAGTATGTAAGCCATACCATAAGATATATCCTGTTCTGATAAACAATCTGTTTCATTCTAGCATTATTAGTTCTTCACATATACAACAGTTAAATGTACCTTCTGCAGTCATGCCTTTGTCAGATATAATGCAAACTGTTGCACATTTTCTTTAACATCTTAAGGCTTTACCTAAATCTCATACATTTCAAGTGTATGCAATTATTGTCAGTAATGTAATAGACTACATACAAATTTTATTTATAGTAAATATTGCAAATGCACAGAAAGAAGAAAGTTCTAACATAGTAGAGTGTCCTATTAATATTAACCTTTTAAAGAAAAGATTTTCACAGCTTTTCAAAATTTCCCTAGAGACAGTAGTAAGGGACAATAATGCCATTTAGAGGAACAGACTCCGCATAGCATTCAGACTTTACATAATGACATTTCTTGTTTAACGTAACAATCAGATAGAGCCCAACAACATTTACTAAGGGCAGAAACTACAGAGGTTAATCTGACAAGACAGTTACAAATAGCCCAGCAAGGTTTACAATGGGTACAAAATACACCAATTGATATTGGGTAGGGTTCAGCACAAATGACAGTTATTTCTCCTGCTGATACATATCAATAGTCTTGTTTATTGCAGACACTGCCTCAGTGGCAAGACAAAAAATAAATTTTGTTTCAATATGTTGGCATTTAACCGATGGTTGACATACACTGTGTGGTCTATTTCAAATGATGCTTTATTTAAATGTTTTTTGGTTTTTTTTGTGTTACACATGCCAGTTTGGGTCAGAAGGGGATTCATTGACAGTATTGGCAAACCCCTAAAACATTCTCCAGTACTACGGGAGTTATGGGCATTGATTCCCAGAATGATTTACAGGGAAAGATTAGTATTGTTAAAATCAAAGCACATAAAAAATGTAATACAGAAGAGGCTACAGTAAATGCTTTGGCACATGTCAAAGCAAAGCAAGCAGCTAAAACTGGCCAGTGTCTAGACTCACATAACTGTTTTAAACACACAGACAAGGTAATGCCAGCTTCCACCATTTAAAAAATTAAAAAAAAACTATCTGAAAATGATCAGACAGACAGTCTAAATAGCAAGACACAAAAAAAAAATAATGTTTTGGTCAGGCAAGATGGTATGTTGAAGCAATTCTGTCAGACAGTTAATGACATTCTGCAAAATGCAGATGCAGCTTTAAAATCAGTTTCTGCCAGACAGACAGATACAGACTCAGAGATTACGCATCTCAAACTCCACCTGGAGCAAGAGAAAAGCCAGTGTGCTAGACAGTTTAAAACAAGTACACAGTATTGCAGATGCACATAGGAAATGTACAAAAACAGCTTGTAGACTATGTGGGGAAAGGAAGGGGATGTAATACATGGTCTGATGAAAAAACAAACACAGGAGGAACATGAGCAGCTTCTACTCCACCAGGGTTACACATACACAACAAAGTTCAGAAAAACAGGTGATATGTTTTACTTGTAAGAAAATAGGCCACGTTAAACAGGATTGTCCATATTATAATAGATGGAAGGAAAGTCAAATACAAAAGGGTATCTCTGCAGATAATAGTGCTTCTTCAAAACCCAAAACAGTGAAAGAAATCAAGATAAAGAAAATACATTAAGGGAGAATCAGTCACAGGAACAACACAGAGGGATACAGAAAAAATAAAGTATACCCTATGGAATACACAGAAAACCCACCATATGATCTCACACACGGTGTAAGTCAGGAATTAAAATGTGAAATTGAAAGTACAAAGTACACATTAGACAGGGAAGACACTAACAGTCAATGGGGAACAGAACATGCAGTCTGTGTAATCAGAGACATACCCAGGAAAACAGATCAGAATGAATATGATCCTGATAGGGGTGTGCCACCCCCAAGTAACCTTTCTCACATATTTTAAATGTGAAAAGGACGGATGCGCGTTAGTGGACGTATGGGTGGAGGGGACACTATGGAAAGATGCCCTGCTTGATACGGGGGCAGCAGTCTCAGTCACTAACAAACAGTTACCTGTAAATCCATTCAAAAAATCTTACATTCAAGGCTTTGATGGCAGCACTTGCATGGCCATAAGCAGTAAGCCAGTTAAAATATGTTTCACAGAAAATGGATCTTCAATACAGGGTACATTTCTTATGAATTCCAGTTGTGGAACAACAATCCTTGGGATTGACATTCTCGGCAAACTGGGAATAGTAATTGATTTCAATAACAAGGTTTTATGGTCAGCCACAACAGAAGACAGTTGGGATACAGCTCAGCAATTTCCTTGCTTTGTAATTGATGTTAGTAACTATAAAAAAGACATTACCAAGAGACATTCACAACTTTAGGATAAATGGGAACAGGTAAATCATAAACAGAAAAGAGCATATATGCAAATAACCTGAAATCATCAGGGTACACAGAAAAAGGAAGTAAGCAGTAAACAGAAGGAAGGACAAACCCCTTGCCTTACTGAAAATGGTAATTACAAACACTAACAGTATAACAAAAATGGTAAACTATGATCAATAGAATATGGAGATAATCCTCCCTATAACCCAGATCATGGCAGGCAATAGGCATTAAAGCAATACATTAACAAAACACATGGTATCAGTTCGCAGCAAAGTACAGAGATCTTTTAAACTCAATGTAAATTAATTAGGGTCTATATTAAATTCTTGAAAGCCAACAATATCGAATCCGACATTGTCGACATGAGAATAGCGAAACTGCAGAACATCGAAGAGGTAAACAGAAATCTTTCATAAGGGGAGCTTTCCGTTTACTTCAATGTAGTGTGGTCTCGGAATTGGTATATTTAAGCAGCGGGGGGTGTGGGGGTACAGGGGGGCTTTCCCTCCTGCCTACACCATGTAGTTTTTTTTTTTGTTTTTATTTTTTTTTGGAACATTCAATGTTTTAACAGTTCGATCACTAAGGGCCAACCTTTAGTGATTCAAACTGTTAAATATTCGATGTTCCAACATAGACCCAATTAATTAAACAAAGGAGACAGGAAAAGACAGAAAAATAAATATTACCTTACTGGTTTAATAAGCCAGGATGGATTCAAAATAAACACAGATATAACCTACAGACATACAGACACAGAGTAAAGTTAATACAGATACAGTATAAAGTTAAAGTTAATATAGATACAGTGTAAAGTTAAAGTTAATACAGATACAATAAATACAGTTATAGTAATGCAAATGATATATGCAAAACTAAACAATGCAATTAAATGTTGGGTATGTAAGTCTACATCTACGCCTTGAAATGGAGTAACATTTAAGGCAGTACCTATGACAAATTCTAAATGACAAAAGGTTCTATGGTAACAAGAGAGGTTCAACCCCCTCCCCCACATTAAAAGTAGTATGTCTCCAAAGACAACTTATGCATACAGCAAACAGAATCAATATTGGTAAAAAACAGTGACTGTAATGTCATATGTTCAAAAGAATGTCTTACATAAACTATAACAGCAAACAGTCTTATAAACAAACTAGTACAGCAAGAACATCATTAGTCAAACTGGTGTAACTGCCATCCAGGTAATAACACACAGCAATACATGCAGGTAGTAAAGTACAGAGTCATTACAAATAGCATTTTTCAGCTAATAAAAATCCAAGCAAAAGCAGCACAGAATGTTGGTTCATAAAAATCAGTGTAAGTTAATAACAATCAAACAGTATCAGTACAGTAACAGTCTGTGAACAGTCTTAGGAAAGTTTAAATTTATTTCTATAATAGCAATCTATGGACAGGACAAGGCAATCTAAAAAAATGTACATATAAAAGCAAATGCAAATAAAACAGTTGCTAAGAAAAAATGGGGAGAGATACTCAGATATAATAGATCATGAGAACAGGGACATCATGATCCGATACCTGATTTCAGTATATTTTTGGGCATGCAAATTGTGTTTGCAAATCAACAAGTCAATGTAACAAGTCAAATTGTTGGGTTTTAGCCACATTCCTTACAGAGGGGAAATGCCATTACATGCAGTCCCTGTAGAGGTTACACATACAGGTTTTATGTTTAAAGAATCTTATAAAAATAGAGTTGTAAAACAATCAGCCATAAAAAAACATTTACAGTTGATGAAAATAGAAAAAAAGGGATAATCTGTTTCAAAAGAAAGGGACAGTCAGGGTTGTTACTTTACACCAACTCTGGTCATGTGAAAAAGCTTGAGTATAAAATAAAAACAGTATGGGAGTTAATGCATAATACTTCTTTTAAAGAAGAGATAAAAGAGGAAAAATTCTGTTACATAGAGTATGCAGTTCCAATAATGAGAATTACTCACACATTACCAGAGGACATGGTAAAAAATCACCAGAAAAAGAGGGAGGTTCATGATAAAAAAATAGGAAAAGATTTTAAAACAGCTGGACATAGGAAATGGTGTTATTTCAGTAGCTGAAAATTTTCACTGGTATGGTGCCACTAAGGCAATATGGAAAGTTACAAAGTTGCTAGCAAATTCAACTTATGGAGCTATCTCAGATATAACAGAGGAGATGTGTTATAAAACTGTCAAACAAGTAACTGTTGTTAACAATGAAGAAAGGCTATTAAGTACAGAGGATCACATTTTCCTGTAAACTGCTTTTTAAATATTATTTTCCCAAAGCAATAATGAAATTAAATGTATGACGCAATGTAAAAGAAATATGCTTGTTTCTAATACAAGGTCTTGCCTTGTAAACAAGGGTTAACTTGACAAGATGTTGAAATAAATGCTTCTGAGTAACTGCAAGGCTGACAACTTGCTTAAGCAAGCATAAAAGCAGTTAAGAATAGATAAGTAATAATGGCTATGTGCTTGACACCGGCAAAAATAAAACATGCTTAGTTTAACTACTGGCTAAGTGGATTGTTTTCAGGATGGTGGGGTACTATAATTTCTACATTAATTGCTCTTATTGTTATTATTTGTTTAATTACAACAGTTTGCATGTGTGTTAAGATTTGTGTTAATAAAAGTATTAATCAAGTAACAGCCATTGGTAATGTAATACTCTTTGAAAAGATAGCATTGAATGCAAGGGATATGTATGTTGCAACAGATGAAGGGATTCAAAGTACTGAAGATTGTATTGTGTTGTAAACTGTCTTACAATTTTCTTGATTTTAATTAAAAAGGGGGAATTGATAGAGATTGTTTAAATTAAAATGCTTTTCCCCAAAATTATACCGTGCGTGTAGTAAAAAGAAAAAATGTGCAAGGCCAAACAGCAGTTTTCAAAATAATATGGCTTGCTTTGCAAGAACAGTTAAGTGATGACCTTTTATTAAAAATATTTCTTGTAAATGTTCAGCTTAGATATTAATAACATATAGCTATGGGCTTACTGTAAATGGCATCCTGTTATAGAAAAAAGAAAGTTGATCAGCATAGACTTTCTGTGAGCTTTCAGAAATAAATGAAATAAAACACAGACATTTCAAGTGACGCAAAGATGACATGGAGAGACTTTTTTATGAAGTCTTCAGATACAGCAAGGAAGAAAATAACCAAAGAAGGACATAAAACAAAAATAATATTTGTCATTTCAACAGAAACAGTCCAGGCTATAAATAACCAATGGACTTTTTTATGACACAAACAAAAACCAGAACAAGTCACAAGGACATTAAAAATAACATTGTTTGACATTTAAAAGAGTACATAAAGCGGGCAGTATTTTTCATTCTTTAGTGATGTCTTTGGACTGAGTGTGCATTAGTCTGTAGTTATATGTGTCTAGCTGTGTTATAATAGAATTGAAATAACTCTGACAATATTAACTGTTTGGCAAGAAATTGTACTATACAAATAAATAATAATGGATACAGTAGTATGGTGTCTGTCTGGTCACTGATAATAATATTTTACATATGTGAAGCATGCAGAGCATGCACAGTATGTCATCTAGCCAGAGACAACAACCTTATATGAAGCAGGCAGAGCATGTGCAGCATGTCATCTAACCAGAGACAACAACTTTATATGAAGCATGAGGAGCAGGCACAGAATGTCATCTAACCAGAGACAACAACCTTATGTGAAGAATGCACAGCATGTGCAGAATGTCATCTAATGACAGACAACAACCTGATGTGAGGTATGCAGAGAAAGCACAGTCTGTCATCTAACCAGAGACAACACCTTTATGTGAAGTATGAGGAGCAGGCACAGTCTGTCATCTAACCAGAGACAACACCTTTATGTGAAGTATGAGGAGCAGGCACAGAATGTCATCTAACCAGAGAAAACAACCTTATGTGAAGAATGCACAGCATGTGCAGAATGTCATCTAATGACAGACAACAACCTGATGTGAGGTATGCAGAGAAAGCACAGTCTGTCATCTAACCAGAGACAACACCTTTATGTGAAGTATGAGGACCAGACACAGTATGGTATCTAACCAGAGACAAAAACCTTATGCGAAGGATGCAGAGGATGTGCAACATGTCATCTAATCAGAGACAACAACCTTATTTGAAGCATGCACAGCATGCGCAGAATGTCATCTAACCAGAGACAGCAACCTTGGGTGAAGCATGCACAGCATCTGCAGAATGATACCTAACCAGAGACAACAACTGTATGTGAAGCATGCAGAGCATGCACAGCATGTCATCTAACCAGAGACAACTTTATGTGAAGCATGCACAGCATGTGCAGTATGTCACTAACTGCAGACAACTTTATGGTATGCATGCAGAGATGCGCAGTTTGTCATCTATCCATAGACAACAACTTTATTTGAAGCATGCAGTGCATGTGCAGTATGTCATCTAACTGCAGACAACACTTTATGGGAAGCATGGACAGCATGCGCAGTTTGTCATCTAACCAAGAAAACAACTTTATGTGAAGCATGCAGTGCATCCGCAGTATGTCATCTAACCAGAGACAACAACTTTATGTGAAGCATGCAGAGCATGTGCAGTATGTCATCTATCTGCAGACAACAACTTTATGGGATGCAAGCAGAGGTGAACAGTTTGTCATCTAACCACAGACAACAACTTTATTTAAAGCATGCAGAGCATGTGCAGTATGTCATCTAACTGCAGACAACAACTTTATGGGATGCATGCAGAGGTGCACTGTTTGTCATCTAACCATAGACAACAACTTTATGGAAGCATGGAGAGCATTTGCAGCATGTCATCTAACCAGAGACAACCACTTTAGCTAAAGCATGCAGAGTTTGTTCAGTATGTCATCTAACCAGCGACATCAACTTTATGTGACTCTTGAAATGCATCCACAGTATGTCATCTAACCGGAGACAACAACTTTATGTGAAGGATGCAGAGCATGTGCAGCATGTCATCTAACCAGAGACAACAACCTTATGTGAAGCATGCACAGAATGTCATCTAACCAGAGACAATGACCTTATGTGAAGGATGCAGAGCATGCAGAGAATTTAATATAACCAGAAACAGCAACCTTATGTGAAGCATGTACAGCATCTGCAGAATGTTATCTAACCAGAGACAACAGCCTTATGTTAAGCATGCAGAGCATGCACAGCATGTCATCTAACTGGAGACAACAACTTTATGGGAAGCATGGAGAGCTTCTGCAGTTTGTCATCTAACCAAGAAAACAACTTTATGTGAAGCACTCAGAGCATGTGCAGCATGTCATCAAACAAGCAAAAACAACTTTATGTGAAACTTGCAGTGCATCTGCAGTATGTCATCAAACCAGAGACAACAACTTTATGGGAAGCAAGCAGACCATGTGCAATATGCCATCTAACCATAGACAGCAATTTTAT
Organism: Protopterus annectens; assembly: GCF_019279795.1. NCBI lineage: Eukaryota > Metazoa > Chordata > Ceratodontiformes > Protopteridae > Protopterus > Protopterus annectens. Next base: position 1,023,924,550 of record NC_056725.1, read on the forward strand.
GTGAAGCATACAGAGCATGTGCAGTATGTCATTTAACTCCAGTGACAACAACTTTATGTGAAGAATGCAGAGCATGCACAGTTTGTCATCTAATCATAGACAACAACTTTATGGAAGCATGGAGAGCATTTGCAGCATGTCATCTAACCAGAGACAACCACTTTAGCTAAAGCATGCAGAGTTTGTTCAGTATGTCATATAACCATAGACAGCAACTTTAGCTGAAGCATGCAGAGCATGTGCAGTATGTCATCTAACCAGCGACATCAACTTTATGTGAATCTTGAAAGCATCCGCAGTATGTCATCTAACCGGAGACAACAACTTTATGTGAACCATGTATAGTATTTTCAGCATGTCATCTAACTGGAGACAAGAACCTTATTTGAAGCATGCAGAGCATGTGCAGAATGTCATCTAACCAAAGACAATAACCTTATGTGAAGCATGCAATGAAAAAGCAGTATGGACAAAATGTCATCTAACAAGAGAAAACAACCTGATGTGAAGCATGCAGAGCATGTGTAGCATGTCATCTAACCAGAGACAACAACCTAATGTGAAGCTTGCAGAGAAAGCACAGTATGTCATCTAAACAGAGACAACAACCTTATGTGAAGCATGCACAGCATCCATAGAATGTCATCAAACGAGAGACAACAACCTGATGTGAAGCATGCATAGAAAGCACAGAATGTCATCTAACCAGAGACAACCTTATGTGAAGCATGCACAGCATGCACAGCATGTCATCTAATGAGAGAAAACAACCTGATGTGAAGCATGCATAGAAAGCACAGTATGTCATCTAACCAGAGACAACAACTTTATGTGAAGCATGCACAGCATGCACAGCATGTCATCTAATGAGAGAAAACAACCTGATGTGAAGCATGCATAGAAAGCACAGAATGTCATCTAACGGAAAAAAACAAACTTAGTGAAGCATGCAGAGAAAGTGCAGTATGCTATCTAACCAGTGACAACAACCTTATGTGAAGCATGCACAGCATCCATAGAATTTCATCTAATGGGAGACAGCAACCTGATGTGAAGCATGCATAGAGAGCACAGTATGTCATCTAACCAGAGACAACAACCTGATGTGAAGCATGCAGAGAAAGCACAGAATGTCATCTAACCAGAAAAACAAACTTAGTGAAGCATGCAGAGAAAGTGCAGTATGCCATCTAACCAGTGACAACAACCTTATGTGAAGCATACAGAGCATGCAAAGTCTGTCATCTAACCAGAGACAACAAACTAATGTGAAGCATGCAGAGCATGTGCAGTATGTCATCTAACTACAGACAACAACTTTATGGGATGCATGCAGAGGTGCACAGTTTGTCATCTAACCAAGACAACAACTTTATGTGAAACATGCAGAGCTTGTGCAGCATGTCATCTAACCAAACATAAAAACGTTATGTGAAGCATGCAGAGCATGTGCAGTATGTCATCTAACTACAGACAACAACTTTATGGGATGCATGCAGAGGTGCACAGTTTGTCATCTAACCAAGACAACAACTTTATGTGAAACATGCAGAGCTTGTGCAGCATCTTATATAACCATAGACAACAACTTTAGCTGAAGCATGCAGAGTATGTGCAGTATGTCATATAACCAGGGATAACAACATTATGTGAATCTTGCAGAGCATCTGCAGCATGTCATCTAACTGGAGACAACAACCTTATTTGAAGCATGCAGAGCATGCCCAGCATGTCATCTAACCAAGACAACAACTTTATGTGAAGCAAGCAGATCATGCGCAGTATGCCATCTAACCATCGACAACAATTTTATGTGAAGCATGCAGAGCATGCACAGTATGCCATCTAACCAGAGTAAACAACTTCATGTGAAGCATGCATGTAATGTGCAGAATGTCATATAATCAGAAACAACCACTTTATGTGAAACATGCAGAGAAAGAGCAGTATGTCATCTAACCAGAGACAACAACCTTTGTGAAGCATGCAGAGCATGTGCAGCATGTCATTTAGCCAAAGACAAAAACCTTATGTGAAGCATGCACAGCATGCATAGAATGTCATCTAATGAGAGACAACAACCTGATGTGAAGCATGCAGAGCATATGCAGCATGTTATCTAATTAAAGACAGCAACTTTATGTAAAGCATGCAGAGCATGCACAGTATGTCATCTAACCAGAGACAACAACTTTATGTAAAGCATGCACAGCATGTCATCTAATGAGAGACAACATCCTTATGTGAAGCATGCAGAGCATGGGCAGTTTGTCATCTAACCAGAGGCAGTAACCCTATGGGAAGCATGCAGAGAAAGTGTAGTATGAAGCAGGCACAGCATGCATAGAATGTCATCTAATAAGAGACAACAACCTTATATGAAGCATGCAGAGCATATGCATCATGTCATCTAACCAGAGACAAAAACCTTATATGAAGTATGCAGAGCATATGCAGCATGTTATCTAATTAAAGACAGCAACTTTATGTAAAGCATGCAGAGCATGCACAGTATGTCATCTAGCCAGAGGCAACAACCTGACATGAAGCAGGCAGAGCATGTGCAGCATGTCATCTAACCATAGACAACAACCTTAAGTGAAGCATGCACAGAATGAAATCTAATGAGAGACAACAACCTATTGTGAAGCATGCAGAGAAAGTGCAGCATGTCATCAAACCAAAGACAACTTTATGTGAAGCATGCACAGCATGCGGTATGTCATCTAACCAGAGACAACAACCTTATGTGAAGCATGCACAGAATGTCATCTAACCAGAGACAATGACCTTATGTGAAGGATGCAGAGCATGCAGAGAATTTAATATAACCAGAAACAGCAACCTTATGTGAAGCATGTACAGCATCTGCAGAATGTCATCTAACCAGAGACAGCAACCTTTTGTGAAGCATGCAGGGCATGTGCAGAATGTTATCTAACCAGAGACAACAGCCTTATGTTAAGCATGCAGAGCATGCACAGCATGTCATCTAACCAAGACAACATCTGCAGATAACAAGTTCATTGGAAGCATGGATAGCATGCACAGTTTGTCATCTAACCAAGACAACAACTTTATGTGAAGCATGCAGAGCATGTTAACCATGTCATCTAACCAGAGACAAGAACCTTATTTGAAGCATGCACAGCATGCTCAGCATGTCATCTAATCAAGACAACAATTTTATGTGAAGCAAGCAGACCATGCGCAGTATACCATCTAACCATAGACATCAGTTTTATGTGAAGCATGCAGAGTATGTGCAGAATGTCATTTAACACCAGAAACAACAACCTTATGTGAAGCATGCAGAGCATGCACAATATGCCATCTAACCATAGAGAGCAACTTTATGTGAAGAATGCAGAACATGTGCAGAATGTCATCTAACCAGAGACAAGAAACATTATGAAGGTTGCAGAGCATGTGCAGAATGTCATCTAACCAGAAACAACAACCTTATGTGAAGCAAGCAGACCATGTGCAGCATGTCATTTAACCAGAGACAAAACTTTATGTAAAGCCTGCAGAGCATGCACAGTATGTCATCTACCAAGAGACAACAACGTTATATGAAGCATGCAGAGCATGTGCAGCATGTCATTTAACCAAAGACAAAAACATTATGTGAAGCAGGCACCATATGCACAGAATGATATCTAATGAGAAACAACAACCTGTTGTGAAGCATGCAGAGAAAGCACAGTGTGTCTTCTGACCAGAGACAACAACTTAATGAAGCATTCAAAGTGCAGTATGTCATCTAACCAAAGACAACTATATGAGAAGCATGCACAGCATGCACAGTATGGCATCTAACCAGAGACAATAACCTTATTTGAAGCATGCAGAGCATGCACAGTATGTCATTTAACACCAGAGACAACAACTTTATGTGAAGAATGCAGAGCATGTGCAGTGTGTCATCTAACTGGAGACAGCAACCTTTTGTGAAGCATGCAGAGCATGCGCAATATGCCATTTAACCATAGACAGCAACTTTATGTGAAGAATGCAGAGCATGTACAGAATGTCATCTAACCAGAAACAACCACTTTATGTGAAGCATGCAGAGAAACAACAGTATGGCATCTAACCAGAGACAGCAACCGGATATGAAGCATGCACAGCATGTGCAGAATATCATCTAACCAGAGACAAAAACCATTGTGAAGCAGCAGAGCATGTGCAGCATGTCATTTAACCAAAGACAAAAACATTGTGTGAAGCATGCACCACATGCACAAAATGATATCTAATGAGATACAACAACCTGTTGTGAAGCATGCAGAGAAAGCACAGTATGTCTTCTGACCAGAGACAACAACTTAATGAAGCATTCAAAGTGCAGTATGTCATCTAACCAAAGACACCTTTATGTGAAGCATGCACAGCATGCACAGTATGTCATCTAACCAGAGACAATAATTTTAGGTGAAGCATGTAGAGCATATGAAGAATGCAGTGCATGTGCAGTGTGTCATCTAACCAGAAACAACATCCTTTTGTGAAGCATGCAGCATGTCATCTAACCAGGAACAAAAACCTTATGTGATGCATGCACAGCATGTGCAGAATGTTATCTAACCAGAGACAACAACCTTATAGGAAGAATGTAGAGCATGGGCAGTATGTCATCTATCTAGAGACAATAACTTGATGTGAAGCATGCAGAGCATGTTAACCATGTCATCTAACCAGAGACAAAAACCTTATTTGAAGCATGCAGAGCATGCAAAGCATGTCATCTAACCAAGACAACAACTTTATGTGAAGCAAGCAGAACATGCGCAGTATGTCATTTAACACCAGAGACAACAACTTTATGTGAAGAATGCAGAGCATGTGCAGTGGGTTATCTAATCGGAGACAGCAACCTTTTGTGAAGCATACAGAGCATGTGCAGAATGTCATCTAACCCAAGACAACCACTTTATGTGAAGCATGCAGAGAAACAGCAGTACATCATCTAACCAGATTCAGCAACCTGATGTGAAGCATGCACAGCATGTGCAGAATATCATCTAACCAGTGACAACAACTTTATCTGAAGCATGAGGAGAAGGTACAGAGTGTCATCTAACCAGAAACAACAACCTTATGTGAAGCAAGCAGACCATGTGCAGCATATCATTTAACCAGAGACAAAACTTTATGTAAAGCCTGCAGAGCATGCACAGCATGTCATCTACCAAGAGACAACAATCTTATTTGAAGCATGCAGTGAATAAGCAGTATGTCATTTAACCAGAGACAACTACCTGATGTGAAGCATCTAGAGCAAGCACAGTAGGTCATCCAAACAAAGACAACAACTTTATATAAAGCATGTACAGCATGTGATCTGACCAGAGACAACAACCTGATGTGAAGCATGCAGGGCATATGTAGCATGTCATCTAACTAGAGACAACAACTTTATCTAAAGCATGAGGAGCAGGTGCAGAGTGTCATCTAACCAGAGACAACAACCTTATTTAAAGCATGCAGACCATGTGCAGCATGTCATTTAACCAAAGAAAAAAACTTATGTGAAGCATGCAGAGCATGCAGAGAATGTCATCTAATGAAAGACAACAACCTGAAGTGAAACATGCAGAAAAAGTGCAGAATGTGATCTAAACATAGGCAACAACCTAAGTGAAGCATTTAAAGAAAGTGCAGTATTTCATCTAACCAGAGACAACCAGTTTCTGTGAAGCATGTAGAGAAAGAGCAGTATGTCATCTAAGCAGAACATGCACAGTTTGTCATCTAACCAGAGACAACAACTTTATGTGAAACATGCAGAGCATGTTCAAGATGTCATCTAACTGGAGACAAGAACCTTATTTGAAGCATGCAGAGCTTGTGCAACATGTAATGTAACCAGAGACAACAACTTTATTTGAAGCAAGCAGTGCATGCACAGTGTGCCATCTAACCATAGAAAGCAATTTTATGTGACGCATGCAGAGCATGCACAGTATGTCATTTAACACCAGAGACAACAACTTTATGTGAAGAATGCAGAGCATGTGCAGTGTGTCATCTACCAGAGACCAAAACTTTATGTGAAGCATGCACAGCATGCAAAGAATGTCATATAATAAGAGACAACAACCTGATGTGAAGCATGCATAGAAAGCACACTATGTCATCTAACCAGAGACAACAACTTTATGTGAGCCATGTAGACCATGTGCAGTATGTCATCTAGCCAGAGACAACAACCTTATATCACACAGTCTGAGCATGTGCAGCATATCATCTAACCAGAGACTACAACCCGATGTGAAGCATGTACAGCATGTGCAGAATGTCATCTAATGAGAGACAATAACCTGATGTGAAGCATGTACAGCATGTGCAGAATGTCATCTAATGAGAGACAATAACCTGATGTGAAGCATGTACAGCATGTGCAGAATGTCATCTAATGAGAGACAATAACCTGATGTGAAACATGCAGAGCATGCACAGTATGTCATCTAATGAGAGACAATAACCTGATGTGAAGCATGTACAGCATGTGCAGAATGTCATCTAATGAGAGACAATAACCTGATGTGAAGCATGTACAGCATGTGCAGAATGTCATCTAATGAGAGACAATAACCTGATGTGAAGCATGCAGAGAAAGCACAGTCTGTCATTTAACCAAAGACAACAACCTGATGTGAACAATCAGAGAATGTGCAGCATGTCATCTAGCCAGAGACAACAACCTTATATGAAGCATGCAGAGCATGTGCAGCATGTTATTTAACCAAATACAAAAACATTATGTGGTGCATGCACAGCATCCATAGAATGTCATCTAATGAGAGACAACAACCTGATGTGAAACATGCAGAGCATGCACAGTATGTCATCTAACCAAAGACAACAACTTTATGTGAAGCATGCACAGCATGTGCATATGTCATCTAACCAGAGACAATAAGCTTATGTGAAGCATGCATAGCATGGACAGTGTGTCATCTAACCAGAGACAACAACTTTATGTAAACCATGCAGAGCATGCACAGTATGTCATCTAGCCAGAGACAAGAACTTTATCTGATGCACAAAGAGCCGGTACAGAATGTCATCTAACCAGAGACAACAACCTTATGTGAAGCATGCTGAGCATGTGGAGCATGTCATTTAACCATAGACAAAGACCTTCTGTGAAGCATGCACAGAATGTTATCTAACAAGAGACAATAACCTGTTGTGAAACATGCAGAGAAAGAACAGTATGTCATCTAACCAGACAAAACAACCTTAGTAAAGCATGGAGAGAAAGCGTAGTATGTCATCTAACCAGAGATAACAACCTGATGTGAAGCATGCAGAGCATGGGCAGTTTGTCATCTAACCAGAGGCAGTAACCTTATGGGACGCATGCAGAGAAAGCGTAGGATGTCATCTAACCAGAGACAACAACCTTATGTAAAAAATGCAGAGCATATGCATCATGTCATCTAATTGAGATAACAACTTTATGTGAAACATGCTCCCTCTAATTGTCCCAGACTGCTAGAAGCAAATGGGAGAGCACTAAGGACTTTTAATGCAATGACATTATTCAGAAAAAGCTATTTTTTTCTTAAATAATGTCATTGTATAATAACAATAGTCCATACCTTTTTGTGGGTATGTCAGCATGGGTCTAGTATACATGATCAAAATGTCAAAAAGCCAAAACCCATATGGCCGAGACCATATGTTCGATTTTTGAAATTTCAAACGTACAAAAAAAAAACATTAAACAAAAAATAAAAAGCTACCTACGTGTTGCTAGCAGGGGGGCAAGCACCCCTGCACCCTCATGGTGGGCTGCGCTCCCCACACCCCCTGCTATTTAAATATACCAACTCTGAGATCACACTACAATGCAGAAAATGGAAATTTTTGTATTACACACTATAGGGAGCTGTCCATTCAGAACGTTCAAACTTCCAAAAGTCAATCATATGGTCTTGGCCATATGAAAGTCGGCCTTTTGGAAGTTCGAGCATCTGTAGAGGATCCACCTCAACACCACATAACCTTGCCACCTGTCATCTCTTGAGCAAGCATAGGTCCTCATCAGTCTGTCTTCACTCAGGAGTAGACTCAGAAGTGAGACATTTTTTAGCTAATGTCCATGAGTCTGCATACTTCATTGAAGTTATTCAGCAACTTTCTTTTTACTGATTTTCCATTTCTAACTTTTCTGTAGTGATAAGTTGCTGCTTTGAGTGCTGCTCTGTGCAATGTGGATTGTAATACTATTTAGTGAAATTTGTCATTTAAATTTAATAATTTTAAACAAGTTATATTTTGCCAACATTTCAATTTAATATTGTTTTTAATGTGTGACCAAAATTTTTGAAATTATAGACCAATTATAGAACAATTTGTGCACCAGTTTCCAAACATAGTCCTTCTGTCCTCCTCTTCTCACATAAGATTGCCACCTTTTCAAATGTCAAACATAGGTCATTTCTCACCAAAATGTTACACTTTGCAGATAAATTATGTCCTCAACAAAGACAAGCAATTCATGTTCACTTCATTAGCAAAAGAAAGACTAGTTTGATAATGTCAGAATGGTGGTTAACAGGCCTGCATTTTCTAAGTTTAGGAGGGTAATCATGGCAGTTGCATTACATAGACGATTATGAGTAGCTTGCTGATCCTAACTGACATATTATGTGTTCAAGACATGGATGATAAGAAATTCTTCTTGACAGCAAAGCTCAAGAGGTGAATCTTGGCATCATTGCCGAAAACACATAATAGGAGGTTAGGACTGGAGACCCAATTGTAATTCTCTGTAGTGCAAAGAGCTTTATCTGCTCCATGTACTACTAGTTATGGTAAAAGGGAAAAAAAACACTACGTGCTTTGTCAGCTTTCAAAGCAGTAAAGCATTTAATGAGTGCTGCCAGAAATGCAGTTTAACACAGTCACTTATGTTTACATTTTTCCCTCATATGTTTGGTCTGTTACTCACAAAGTCCATGGTTTTTGAATAAATTACTGAGAGTTGAATTCATAAAATAATGACATTCATTTAAGTTTCAGGCTTTGTATCTTTCAGTAAATTAAGGAACCCATCCACTGGGGATACACAAGCCAGTGCATTTCTTTGTGCCGGTCCCAAGCCCGGATAAATGGGCAGGGTTGCGTCAGGAAGGGCATCCAGTGTAAAACTTCGCCAAATCTTTTCATGCAGTCACCAGTTAATATTTCCATACCAGATCAGTCGAGGCCCGGGTTAACAACGACTGCCACCAGTACTGTTAGCCAACAGGGTACTGGCAGAAATTGGGCTACTGTTGGCCGAAGGAGGAGAAGAGGCGGAAGGCATGGCCGAAGGCAGGAAGAGAGGAGAAAGGCTAGGACTCTGGTAGTGAGGGTCAGAACTTTGAATGTTGGCAGTATGACTGGTATACGGAAAGAGCTAGCTGATATGATGGACAGAAGGAAGGTTGGTATATTGTGTGTGCAAGAGACCAGATGGAAGGGGAGTAAGGCTAGGTGTATCGGAGGTGGGTTCAAATTGTTTTATCATGGTGCGGATGGGAGGAGAAATGGTGTAGGAGTACTTCTGAAGGAACAATATGCGAAGAGTGTTTTGGAGGTAAAAAGGGTGTCGGATAGAGTGATGTTTATGAAGCTGGAAATTGATGGTGTGATGATTAATGTTGTTAGTGCATATGCTCCACAAGTTGGGTATGCAATGGATGAGAAAGAAAAATTTTGGAGTGAATTGGATGAAGTGGTGATGACTGTACCCAAGGGTGAGAGAGTGGTGATTGGAGCAGATTTAAATGGGCATGTTGGTGAAGGGAACAGTGGGGATGAGGAAGTGATGGGTAGGTATGGTGTTAAACAAAGGAATGCAGAAGGTCAGATGGTAGTGGAGTTTGCGAAAAGGATGGATATGGCTGTGGTGAATACGTATTTTAACAAGAGGGAGGAGCACAGGGTGACATACAAGAGTGGAGGAAGTTGCACACAGGTGGATTATATCTTATGTAGGAGGGCCAGTTTGAAGGAGATTGGAGACTGTAATGTGGTAGCTGGAGAAAGTGTAGTTAGGCAGCAAAGGATGGTGGTTTGTAGGATGATGTTGGTGATCAAGAAGAGGAGGAGGAGTGTGAGGGCAGCACCAAGTATCAAATGGTGGAAATTGAAAAAGAGTAATTGTGAGGTGGAGTTCAGGGATGAGTTAAGACAGGCACTGGGTGGCAGTGAAGAGTTACCAAATAACTGGGTAACTACAGCAGACCTAGTAAGGGAGATGGCTAGAAAGGTGGTTGGTATCATATCTGGACAGAGGAAGGATGACAAGGAGACATGGTGGTGGAATGAGGAAGTTCAGAAGAGTATACAGGCAAAGAGGTTGGCAAAGAAGAAGTGGGATTGTCAGAGAGATGAGGAAAGTAGACAGGAGTATAAGGAGATGAGGTGCATGGCAAAGAGAGAGGTGGCGAAGGCTAAGATTAAGGCATATGAAGAGTTGTATGAAAGGTTGGACACTAAGGAGGGAGAAAAGGACCTGTACCGACTGGCTAGACAGAGGAACCGAGCTAGGAAAGATGTGCAGCAGGTAAAGGTGATAAAGGATAATGAGGGAAACATACTCACAAGCAAGGAGAGTGTGTTGAGGAGATGGAAAGAGTACTTTGAGGGGTTGATGAATGAAGAGAATGAGAGGGAGAGAAGGATGGATGATGTAGGGATAGTGAATCATGAAGTACAATGGATTAGCAAGGAGGAAGTAAGGATAGCTATAAAGAGGATGAAGAATGGAAAGGCTGTTGGCCCAGATGACATACCTGTGGAAGCATGGAGGTGTTTAGGTGAAATGGCAATGGAGTTTTTAACCAGATTGTTTAATGAAATCTTGGAAAGTGAGAGATGCCTGAGGAATGGAGAAAAAGTGTTTTGGTACAGATGCCTGAGGAATGGAGAAAAAGTGTTTTGGTACCGATTTTTAAGAATAAGGGTGATGTGCAGAGCTGTAGTAACTACAGAGGGATTAAATTGATCAGTCACAGCATGACGTTATGGGAAAGAGTATTGGAAGCTAGGTTAAGAAGGGGACATGATGATTAGTGAACAGCAGTATGGTTTCATGCTGGGAAAGAGCACTACAGATGCGATGTTTGCTCTGAGAGTGTTGATGGAGAAGTACAGAGAATGTCAGAAGGAGTTGCATTGTGTTTTTGTAGACTTGGAGAAAGCATATGACAGGGTGCCTAGAGAGGAGTTGTGGTATTGTATGAGGAAGTCAGGAGTGTCAGAGAAGTATGTAAGAGTGGTACAGGATATGTACGAGGATAGTATGACAGCGGTGAGGTCTGCGGTGGGAGTGATGGATGCATTTAAAGTGGAGGTGGGGTTACATCAAGGATCAGCTCTGAGCCCTTTCTTATTTGGAATGGTGATGGACAGGTTGACAGATGAGATCAGACAGGAGTCCCCATGGACTATGATGTTTGCAGATGACATTGTGATCTGTAGTGAGAGTAGGGAACAGGTGGAGGAGACCCTGGAGAGATGGAGATATGCTCTAGAGAGAAGAGGAATGAAGGTCAGCAGGACTAAGACAGAATATATGTGTGTGAATGAGAGGGAGGATAGAGGAATGGTGAGGATGCAAGGAGTAGAGGTGGCAAAGGTGGATGAGTTTAAATACTTGGGGTTAATAGTTCAGGGTAACGGTGAGTGTGGAAGAGAGGTGAAGAAGAGAGTACAGGCAGGATGGAGTGGGTGGAGAAGAGTGTCAGGAGTGATTTGTGACAGATGAGTACCTGTAAGAGTGAAAGGGAAGGTCTACAAGAGGGTAGTGAGACCAGCTATGTTATATGGGTTGGAGAGAGTGGCATTGACAAAAAGGCAGGAGTTTGAGCTGGATGTGGCAGAGTTAAAGATGTTAAGATTTGCACTGGGTGTGACAAAGGTGGACAGGATTAGGAATAAGTATATTAGAGGGTCAGCCCAGGTTGGAAGGTTTGGAGACAAAGCCAGAGAGGCAAGATTACGATGGTTTGGACATGTGCTGAGAAGGGATGCAGAGTATATTGGGAAAAAGATGCTAAGGATGAAGCTACCAGGTAACAGGAAAAGAGGAAGGCCTAAGATAAGGTTTATGGATGTGGTGAGAGAGAACATCAGGTGGTTGGTGTAACAGAGCAAGATGCAGAGGACAGGAAGAAATGGAAACAGGTGATCCGCTGTGGCAACCCCTAACAGGAACAGCCGAAAGAAGATGATGATCCTTCAGTAAATTAAGGCTCACACACATCCTGTTATTCTAGCAACTTCCCAGGAAATCAGTGATATGTTACTGGTGCAGACAGCAGGCAAAAACAAATATTTTATCCTGCCTCTGTCATTTTCTGGTCAATGGTGGCATATTTGACTGTCTAGTGTGAGACCGACCTTAACAATTTAAGCAGGTTAAGATCAGGTCTCAAGCTACTCTAGCACTTAACTTGTTTGTCTTTTTCCGAAGAGTGGAGCATAATTACCATACTACATGCATTACAATGATATTGTTATATTTTATATCTTTATGCCGGATTATTTCATTGTGATTACAAATCCCCATTCATTATGTGGCATGTGTATTTATAATTACTTTCATGTGTTTTGTGTTTAAAATGTAATATTATGCCTTTTACTATCAACGCCAGTCATGTGGGATAAATTTTAAGAGGGACAAATTGGTATTTGATTAGTGGATCACTGGAATAATGTGTCGCTGGTCTAATGAAGGTGGTTACAATACTACAGTTTTTACAGCTTTGACCCCACATGGTTTTCTTGGAAGTATTATTGCTTGATTATTGTATCTGTAACACATGGTAGTCCTATTATGACTATATATATGCATGTAAACTATTAGAAAATATGATATTCATGTTTAAAATGTTAGCGATTAACCACTTTTATAAATTTATACATTTTGGAGTTGATGCTGTTTACAAGAATTGGCATGTATATATCAGTGCATATGATTGTAGGTAATAATAATTAAGGACATTTTGGAATTTTTACAACAAAATGATTTAGTTGTTCAAGATTAAGGGTATATACTTTAACCGTGTGAGTGATTGGAGTGTGAACATTGTTTCACTGGAGTTGTATGCAAGAAATATAAATTGGATTATATTGCTAGATTCATTAGCTTGAAGAGTTTTTTGGATAACTTTTAATGTAATTTGCAAAATTTTCCTGTAGGAATACCTGACAGGATGATATTGCAAAATGCATGGTAAAAAGAAATTTGGTTAGCTTACACTGTGATGGGTGTAAGATTAATATTAGATGGTAACTCAAACCTGGAAAAGTTAGTAAGACATTTTGACTGCTTTGCGAGTGCTTGTTAGTCAGTATCCCAATAGATTCAATATCTTTAACAGTTACAGGAAGGTAATACATGACAAATTGTTATATTACTGATTGGAACCAATGACTGAGCAATCCTAATATATTGCAGTATTTGTTGCTTTGTTATTCACTGGTTCCTGTTCTTTTTTCTTTATTTTTTTAATATTGCTTTGAAATGAAAAAATGTTTAATTTTGTACTGAAAGTTAAGAAGCTGATTAGCTGCATTGCATTCTAGGAAGTACAACTATATGGTATGAAATGTGATAATAGTAAATGACTGACAACAAGAATATCTAGGGGAATGTCATGCGAATGTTTTTAAAGATGCCATTTAGCAACTCTGGAATTGGATTGGCTGTGCTTTTCTCAGCTTGTCTGAACATTGCTTCCTACTATTTATTTTGTTTTCCCTTATTACTATCTGGAAGGATAGACTTGTAAAGCATAGCCTGCAAAGGTGACACAGTTATGGTTTAATGGCCCAGTGCAGTGCATGCATTATTTGTTCTTGACTTTCATCAGAATTAAACTAGTGGGTCGTGTGGAAGAACCCAATGAATGGATTTCAGAATATTAGTCTCACAGCATACCAGGCATGTGGATATGGGTGTTAAGTCCTAAAAACATGTTATTTATGGGAAGATGCTGGAAGATTTTGAATTCAGAAAGCCAGAAGATTGCTTATGTAGCAGAAGTATTTGGCCTTGATATAGATGTAAGTTAGGTGTGCAGCATGGGAGCAAGTTAGATGTGCATCATGGAAGTCTGTCAGGTGTGCAGCATGGGAGTAAGTCAGGTGTGGAGCATGGGAGTAAGTCAGGTAGCAGCATGGGAGTAAGTCAGGTGTGCAACATGGGAGTAAGTCAGTTGTGTGACATGAAAGTAAGTCAGGTGTGCAGCATGGGAATAAGTCAGGTGTGCATCATGGAAGTAAGTCACGTGTGTAACATTGGAGTAAGCCAGGTGTGCGGCATGGAAGGAGAATAGTGATTAGGCACTGCTATAACAATACTAAGGATCAGAATCAACCAAATGAATAACAGCAGAACTGAGGATGAATACTAGTGGATCACTTGATTTTAGAATAAGTTTAGTTGCATTTTCACAGGAGTATTGTTTTCTAACGTGTGAACATGGAGAATTTCATGGTGTTATAGTGTTATAGATATGTTGCTTGGGGAAGTATGCTGTAATATGTGAAGTTTTATAAGTATGTCCCTTGCAGATATATTTTGTTTTATTGTTTTAACTTGGTTTTAAGGAATAAAAGTTGTTGAAAAAAATCACTATACTGAAAATATGCTGTGACGTCTGGCCAATACCTCGCCGGACTGACATCAATTAAATGTGATGTCCCTTACTATCATGGGTAAGTAACTAAGGAACTTCAGTCCTCACTACTGACTGCAATGTGAAAATGTCACATATACATGAGTAATATTTCACAATTTTCCCTTAACAGCACAACAGGAACACACTCAATAATCTGGGACTGGACTGCATACTTCTGTTCACCCCTGATATAACTCCTTATTACATACTTCAGAGCAATGTCTCCCAGTTTAAGTCATCTGATATACTCACAGTCCACGTAAATTTAAATCTCACATATCCAAACACTTCTGTGAAAGCCTGACACAGATTGCCAGCTGTGTCCCTTCCCCAAAATAATACAGTAATGCTGCCACCAATCCAATTGTCTTAATGCCCTTCTAAAG
This sequence comes from Protopterus annectens, assembly GCF_019279795.1. Taxonomy (NCBI): domain Eukaryota; kingdom Metazoa; phylum Chordata; order Ceratodontiformes; family Protopteridae; genus Protopterus; species Protopterus annectens. The sequence goes on from NC_056725.1 coordinate 1,023,939,629, forward strand.
GGGTGTGCAATTATGAAAATTAAATATCAAAATATACAATAGCTATGACAGGGGCGACCAGGCCTTCAAGATGACCTGGGGAGTATCAAACAGGTATAAGCACTGTCTAATCTCAAAAGATGACACTGATTTCCAGCCACAATGTAAAGTAATGAGAAACATTTAATTATCGGTAAAATGATTACAAGAATGTAAATCTATAGTTTTCAATAAACACCAGAATTCAATCATCAGAAATGTAAAATTAAACTATAGAAGAGAAGTCCATCATTCTAGAAAAAAACTCTGTCTTAATAACTAAGCTTTCCTAATCTATAGAATAACACCCTTGATCTAATCTAACACATAACAGCAAGGAAAGGCAGGCTTACAGTTTTTGGTGAGATCTCTTTTCTTCGGATATCACTACACAGCACTGTAACTGACTGCAACTCTTCAAAAACAGCTCAGCACTTAACTAACTACAGTTTAACACTCTCAACTGTCTTCTTTTAAAAATAACAGTCAACTGGTTGAAAAAGTTTTTTTTCCTGTCAATCAGCTCTTCAAGTAGTCACCTAGCAACCAGGAGCATTCTAATGATATCACCTACTGTTCATCTGATTCTCCACAGTACTTTAGAATCTCTCTCTCAAACATGTGCAATTAGAAATGTATCAGACTATTGACAGATTATTTAAACATTCTGTTTAAACAGGGAACTAACATTTAAAAAAACTATTTACATTTCATTTTCACAATTAGTCATGCTGGCATACAATCCAAATTAATCTGAGAATATACACAAATCTCCTGCAGATATGCTAACACAGATGACAGTGCTTTTATTTTCTTCACATATGCCCACAATGTCAGCAGTCAGTACACATTTAATTATGCATATTATTCCAGGGTAAATAATACTGACTTAACATGTGATGTGATGTGAGTACTTTGCTTCTTTTTCAGTTCCGACTACAGTAGATTTGTAAGCTATAGTTTAGATTTATAAGCTATGCACATAACCTGTTCTGTGAAATTGCATTTATAATATATCTTAATAGTGATGAGTGAAGTGCATTTGCATTTGCTCTTTTATACAAGATCTTATGGCATGAATATTTATGTATTCATGCGTTATTTACTATCTGAGGATAAAGTATTATTTAGCACTGGATGTTATCAAGTTTTGGTATGCACATTCAACAAAAGCCAGATTATTTAAAATTATGCTACCAGTGAGGTATTATTTTTATACTTTCTGTTCAGCTAAATCAAGAGCATGTGTGGGAAGTAATATGTACTTTCTTGAGTCTGTATACACTGCAGATAAATATTATAGTGATTGTCAGTTCAAGACTGTTATATGGTATTTGTATTTTAAAAATGTATATATCTCATAATGCACCAAGTCTAGTGCCTAATGTCAGTGTTTTATGATAATTAAGCTGTTAATGCTGTCCTCAATGAGATGACATTTTGTACAGAATAAAGATTACCTTTTTGTTAAAATGCTGGTGTTTCCTGATGTTAATGACACTAAAGATTGACATTGATCAGTCACTAGAGTTATCCATTATGACATGGTGTCTGAACTGGAATCCTCTCCACAAATTAAAAAAAATAAATCTCATGGGAAGCTGCTTTTTCAAAAACAAGTAGTCTTGCCTCACAAAGTGGTCATTTTACTGATTCCAAGCTGTTCAGCCCTACTAAAAAGAATTTGTCAAAAATAAAAGTGTTTAACCCCATGAACTACTTTACTTTGCAATATGATTTGGATGGCATGTCTGGAAGATTCAAATTTTTTAGAATAGCAGCCAAGTTAGATAAAGAATCAGACGCAATCCAGGTAAGCATTTTATTTTATTTAATGGAAATAGAAGTGGAGGTAATATATAGTTCCTTTTCATTCTCAGCAAGACAGAGTATTATACATCAGTCATTCATTACAAAGTTTAATGTGCATACAAACAAAGGTGTATGCTTTCACAGATATGAAGTAGTCAGAAAGTGCATGTGATTATAATTTTATAGAGCATTTATAGGAAATGGCTGAAAACTGTGGGTTTAATGGAATAAGAGATGATCAAAACAAAGAAATTATTATCAGTCTGGCTGATGTAGAAGTGCCTCAAAAGTTGCAAATTGAAGTGAGTCTAACTTTAGAAAATGCCTTACAATTTGCCAGAGAGGTGGAAGTATTAAAAAAGCAAAATGATAACTTAAATGTAAAGAAAATGAGAAGGTTAAAAAGATGCATAATTCTGGTCAAAGTAAGTGTGTGCATGAAAAGCATGTTGAGTGTAAGCTTGACAAATGCAGGATGTGTAACGACTGTTGTAAAACTGAGTAAGAGCAGTGTACATTACATGGCTTTCTAAGAGATCTAAAATGTTAGGCCATTTTGTTGTCATAATGCAGTTAATTAAAAATTTCTTCTGAAAATAAGACTGAAAATACTGTTCAGAAAGTGGTTTTACTGGGTTCAGTATCTTCACTGTGTGATAATTAAGCAAATTGGAAAATTTAACTTCCTATTCTAGGAAGTGAGGTAAGTTTCGGACTGATATAGGAGACGATGTTACTGTGATACCATGTGCTGCCGATAATAGTGCATGACCTTGCAGGCCAACTCAAGTGCCTTAGTAGATTATTAACCACATGTGAACTGAAGAAGTATAAGTTTCAGTTCTGTGCTTTTATTCTGGATGGTTCAGACATAAATAGTCCACTCAGCAGAGCAGTGGTAAGCAAGATGGGTCTGACTGCCAGAATTAATGCACTCAGTAATGCTGTGCTTGGTGACATTGGTCTATATAACTGAGTTTAAGCTGAATGCCTTGTCCACACATAGCAGAGTACCATTTTCTATGTTATCTAAAGTACAGGCAAAACCTCAAAAGAAAGCAAAGCCTTAGTGAAATAGAAAGTGTAACTAGGTGCGGTGCACCAATGGTACAAGTAGTGAAGTAAAAGGCAGTGTGTACATAAGTGCTGATTTACAAAACTTTAATGATGCTGTTGTGTGAGAAATTTTCATTCTAGCTACATTAGGAGGCAAAGCAGCTGAACTAGTGAATTGAAAAGTGTTTTCCATATTGAATGCTTCCAGCGGCTTTTGTCAAATACCCCTAAATGAAAATAGCCAAAAGCTAAAAGCCTTCATTGCTCCAGTAGGAAGCTCCTGTTTCAAAAAGATAGTTTGGTATAACTGCAGCACCTGAAATCTTCCAATGAACAATGACTGACCTGCTTAAATGGCATGATGATGCTATTCTTTTTATTATGTTTGGCATCCTGGTATTTGATCCAGATAAAGAGATACAAGATTCGAGGTTAAAGTCAGTGCTCCAAACTACTAAGAATTGTGTGTTAAAGTTAAACAATGACAAATGTTGTTTAAAGACTGTGCTTCAGTAATTTAGTCACAGTACACATTATAGTGGCACTAGAACAGAGGCAAGCAAGGTCAGAATGATAGCTGAACTAAAGGGTCCATCTTATGTAAATGAGTTGACAAACCCTATACACAGTTTAACTTCTTGGGCAAACTCATGCCTGATCTATTAACTATTAATACCATGTCCAATAACAGACCTGTTAAAGACTTACCCTGACAATGAGGAAATGCTCCAGCCCAGGCTTTCAGCTAGGTGAAAGAAATGCTAACAACAGCCGCAGTGCTACTATATTGTGATCCAGGGGAGTGCATGAGATGGCCACTAAATACAAAATAATACAAAATAATACAAAAGTCCAAATACATATAGTCACAAGTATATACAGCCAACTAAAAACAGCTTAAGCACTTTCATCCTTTCATGGTGTGTGACTTCATGAGAACCCCAGCAAGAGTTATTTTACATTCAGTGGCCATCCAACACACTACCCCTGGATTATACACTATGTGAGCTTGTTCTGGTTTCTTGGCTGTTTTTGGACTGTATGAATACATGTTCTATGATTTTGGTTTTACCATATTGTGATGCCACTAAGGCAACAGTCATGAATGCTAATGCTAGCAGATATGGTCTAGGCAAACAATTACTTGAAATGGAGAAAACAAGTGTTATATCCCTGTTGCCTATTGCTCCAGAATAATAACCATTACTGAGCAGGGATATTCACAGATTGGGAAAGTGTCTTACAAATCCGTGGATGTATAAAAACGTCACCAGATACCTATAAGGGCTAGACAGTTTCCTCCTTCAGAATGACCACATTGCATTGGTTCCAATGATTAATTCTGATGATCTAGACAAAGTATCACCCAGATGTCAAAGACTGTTGATGAGACTATGAAGGTTCAATGCTGGAGTGATCCATGTCCCTGGAAAAACAATCATAGCATAAATGTTATCCAGAATTTCTGTCCATGACCAAATATTGTCAGATGCCAAAGCATATGTAGCTGCCTATGTGAAGAGTATATTAACAAACAGATCTGTCAGTACCAAGAAATGACAGAACTTGAAAAAGCTAGCAGAAATGATCATGAGTTGCAAACTGGTATTCAATATATTTCAGATGAGTGGCCACATCACTGGACATAGACAAAACTTCTTACATATAAGTACAATCAGTCCAAGTGTTACTATCAGAACATAATGGGTTATTGCTGTATCAAGATAAAATAGTTTAACCCTCATCACAACATGCTGAAGTGCTACATCAAATACACAAAGGTCATCGAGATTTCACAAAATGCTGAGAAAAGGGAAACATCATTGTAGTGGACAACCAAAAAGACACAGCAAAGCTAGGTTAGAAGTGTCAATTCTGTACTGTGCATAAACCATCATAACGACAAGAGTCATTAATATTAAGATCCTTACCACAAGGTCTTGTGAGTCTGATTGTAACCTTTTCCTCATAGTAGTGGACTATTCCTGTCATGATACAGAAATGCTATGTGCACCAACCACAACAAGCCAACAAAATAATATGCAGGTTCAAAACCGTATTAATAAGATATGGAATACTCATTGAGCTAATTACAGGCAATGGTGCATGATTTGTGTCAGCAGAATTCTAACAGTTTGTTGATGACTATGGGTTTATTCATATTATATCAAGTCCTCACTATTCTTAATCAAATGGTGAAGCTGAGGGAGCAGATCAAGCAGCTAAAAAGATATTGAAACAACCTGATCCTCAAACAGCTCTCATACTGAGCTACTCCACAAAGTGCCACAGTAAACAGTCCTTCTCAGCTAGTGACTGAATGACAGATAAAGACTAACAAATCAGTGCTAGCCTCAAAACATGAGCCTAAAACTCCACCATATAACTCATTTAAAAAATGACCAACAATCTAAACCTTAAGTTCTATAACAAATTCTATTCTGCACAACCACTACCAGCCCTTCAACAAAGCCAGCTAGTATGCCTAAAGTTAGAGGTGGAGAAAAAGTGGGAAATATCAGGTGTTGCCATGCAGGAAACCAATGAACTGAGGTCATGCATGGTGTAAAAAGAAGATGGTTTCATAGTTAGAGGAATATTTGAGGAGTTTCTGATGATCTTCAAGTTGAATGCTATATTCTTGAAAACAATTCAAGTATCTGGACTAGAGTAACCAGGTGCATATTGATTAAGAGTTCCCCTTTTCCTTTAAAAATGCTACCATAATCTGGTATCTGAAACAAGGGTGGAAATTCAAAATCTACAATGTGTTATGATAGACCATGTACTGTCCAAACATGTGTGACTGTTCCCTATCCTGCTAAAACCGCTTTGCAGAGTGACTCTAAGATTAACATTGTGCATTATAGTTCTTCATGTAATTGTTTTCCTTCTGCAGGTTCCAGTTCTAAAAAATCCTGTGCTGACTGAGTGATGCACAATGGGCATGAAGTCAAAGTACCAGCTTGTTACCAAGATTTTAACAGAATCATACATACAGATAAGTGACTGTACAAGTTTTATTATTAAAATATATACCTAGAAATGTTAACCTCAAGTGTGTTGTTTCAGAAAAAATTTACTACAGCTGTAACAAATGTTAAATGCATACACTGACATGATCAGTCCAGAGTGTTGAATGTGTGTGTGTGTGTGTGTGTGTGTGTGTGTGTGTGTGTGTGTGTGTGTGTGTGTGTGTGTGTGTGTGTGCGTGTGTGCTGCGTGAATTATGCACATATCTTTAGTTTATGATGCTAAAGTGAGGTTTCTCTTTCCTGTGGGGGAGATTAAAAATAATGTAGAGGTGTCTGGGTCTGTGTATACCTTGATCATGTATTATAGCCATTGCCATTTTTAAGACTATTGTATAATATTGCAGTTTTAAGAATGTATGTGTCCTACAGTATACTGATTCTAGTGTATAGTACCAGTTTATTCATGATGACTAAACTGTTAACATCATTCTCCCAGAGCTGCCAGTTTGTGTATAATAAATGTTACCTGTTTTGTTAAAATGCTATTGTATTCTGATGTAAATGACAATACTGACTGACATCACTGGGTAGCCTATACATCATGACAACAAGCAACTAGTGTGCATGTGTGTGTGTGTGTGTGTGTGTGTGTGTGTGTGTGTGTGTGTGTGTGTGTGTGTGTGTGTGTGTGTGTGTGTGGTCTCTAACCCTATAATTTAGTGGTGACAGTACCCCTTTGCCAGGAACAAAGCAGTGGGATATTGGATAATTCTACCAGCCTTCCCTGGGAATTTTTGTGTGTGTGTGTGTGTGTGTGTGTGTGTGTGTGTGTGTGTGTGTGTGTGTGTGTGTGTGTGTGGTGCATAAGTAGTCATTTCTTTGAAAAGCAGTTACTATAGATAAGGGGTAGTGGAAGACATTGTGATTCACAGACAGAGTGGTGAGAAAGGCTCAAAAGGTGGTAGAAAAAGACTCAGCTCTGTAAGTGGTCTTTTTTCCTTTAGAATTTGACAGATATGGCCCTAATCTGGGTACGAATGTTGGAAGCCAATATCAAAGGTAGCAAGGCATATTCTATCATTGCACTTGGGGCAAGGCTGTATTTGATGCACATGTTATTGAATCAGATATGCATGCATGTTCTTTATTTTTAATCTGTTGGGCTCCTATGTTTTGACTGAAGAGACCATCCATCCGGTGGTCATTAGAACTATTTTGGGAAAGTGGAATAAATCCAAGCACCATATCCCTGTCACATACCCAGGTGGTACACTCATTGGCCTCCATCAATGCCAGACTGGCCATTACAGATTGATTGTAGTGATCAATCCATCATAATGGGATTACGAGCAAGAAACAAGTTTTGTGATTTCAGTTAATATGCTTTGAAAACCTGATTCTGTTAATCCGAATTAAGTAGGCTAAATAATTTAATCCCTCTTGGGGTCTCGTGGTCTCTGTTAATCCTGCTGGGCCTCCTTGTAATGTTAATCCTAAAAGCTCCTTCTAACTTTTTTATTCTGCTAAGGTATTGTGAATCCTTTAATATGGCTGGGAACTACTCCGTCAGTTCATTTTACTAATGGTCTAATTTTATTGATCCTCTGTAGATGCTCAGGCTTTGTTAATTCAATTGGGGCCACTGCTTCATCCTGTTAAAAATCCCTCACTCCTTTTGATCGTGTTGTGGACTGTCTGATTTTCTTAACCAATGTGGAGTTCTGCATAATTGTTAAGGTGTTTATTTCATAGACACAAGGAACAGAGTTCAATTATCATCTTGGAAGGGAAATTATCTAGGCTTAAAATGGCCTGCAAAGGTAGCTATCAGAGTGCTTATGTATGGATTAACGTTATGACAGGGTTGGCATAGTGGTTAACAGTGGTGGCTGGTGACTTCAAATCAAAGGGGGGCTGCAGGAGACAGCTGAATGGGTGGGGTCAAGGGGAAGGGGTGCAGCCAACAAGAAAGGGGAGGAGCTATGCTCAAAACCACAAAAACTAACTTTAATTACATACGCTGCCCTGGGTGGCAAACCATCATTATGAGAGTCCAATCAAGACAAAAATAAGTGTAGAAGAATAAAAATATTTCAATGCATTGGCTGCATGACAGCTTACTTATTATCTAGATGGAAACAAAAGGTTGTGAGGCATGAAACAATAAATTACTTTTTAAATACATTACTGGAATGCCAGTCAAAATCAAGTATAAGAAAAACCAGAAGCACTCAACTCAAACCACTTCTCCATGCACTGCAGTTCTAATTATAATTTATATTCAGCTTTATTAAAGTACCAAGTAACATGCTGAAAGTAGAAATCTCTGTGATGCCCCCACTTGTAAAAATGTTTCTTATCCAAAAAAGACCTGCTGCCTGACAACTATCTACTTGTTTCATGGGGAAAACATGATCAAAGTAAAAAATGAAAAGCAAACAAGAAACAAGCTCAAGATACATTGCTTAAAGGATTACTGTACAGGTTATGGACCACACATGATTGGCATTCTGTTTAGTTTACGGGTAAAGTCTGTAGAGATGACTGGAAGTCTCCAACAAGTTTAATGAGCTTTTTAAAATAATGGATCCTGTCCTTTAATACCCAAGGCTTATACATTATCTAGTCAAGTATTCTCTGCATGGCAACAACAGAAAGGCTTTCAGTGTTGGCAATTCTTAACTTTAACAGTGCTTATTAAAGCTTACTTGCATCTTACGATCTCAGACAAGCTTACCCTATGGTCATTAAAGCATTGCTACTTAAACACAGAGCAACAGGCACATTGAGTAATAAGCATAAATCTGAGTAATAAGCATAAATCAACAGTACAAAATATGACAGAAACCAGACCGTTCTGCAAAATCAAGGACAGATGAAAAGCCACTGTAGTACTTGTGTCTACCTTGGATGGAGGGGGCACACTGCACATTTACACTGCATAACTACTCCTTGCCTTGCTTGGACACATCCAGAGTCACTACATGGGGGAGTGGGGTGCAACAAGTATGTCACAATATGAAATGTCTCTGGCTGACTGTGATGGCCCTGACACATTTGTCATACCTCTCAACCTCAGAGCAAGAAATCTGGACAAAGTCATACACAGAAGTGGGACAAAGGCCCAAAAATAAGGACAATTTTTAAATATTGCTCTAATAAATTTAGAAAGATAATAGAACAGGTCTTGCATTAGTATGAATTTTCTGAAGGGTATACAATCTGAAACTCAAATGTCTGTCATTTTCTAACTTCAGTCCTTAGTGATTTGTCACTAATTTGCCAAAAAACACAATTTTATGAAAAATGGACCAAAAATGTGATGCAAAAATATAAAATAGCCACACAATACAGCTAGGAACCTGTCAAAGAATGGACACTTTAATATTAGTACTGCTAACTTGAGCAGCTGACAAAATAAAAGAATCTACATGCATTTCAAGTAATCTATAACTTTGATTATTACAGTTATTTCTTAATTGTAAACCCTCCATGTTTTCTTCCAACATTGCTATTTTGTGGAGGGATTATTAGGGGGAAGAGCAACATTTTGAGCCAAAATCGGGGACAGTTGAGAGGTTGGCTATGCCTAATTCTATAAAGCAATTTATTTGCATGTACCTCTCAACCTGTTAATGCAGTAAATCTGAACAAGGCCAAATATATTGGGGGAACATATAAACAGCATTAAAAATTGCTCTTGTATAAACTGAGACAGTTGATAGAACAGCTCTTACTTTAACATGCATTTTTCTGAAGGTTATGAAGTCTGAAACTCAGTGTATCATTATTTAGTGACTTAATTCCTAAATGATTTGCCAGAAAACTACAAATTTTATGAAGAACAAACCAAAAATAAGAAGCAAAAATCTATTCATTCTTTGAAAATCTGGACAGTTGGGAGGTATAGTTCAGCTGGGCCTGTCTGAGTTTGCTGCCCTTCCCCCCTGGCAAAACCATGGTTGAATGGAGCCTCTGCAGTCATTCCAGTGAACCATTACTTGGCTATTTCACTCCATTTACCATAAACACTAATGTGCATACTGCTTTACTTCTATGATGAGTTGGACTTCATTTGAAAGTTTTATTTTATATTTTACAGCACAAACACTAAGTCATCTGCTAAACAAATCAATGCAGTCTCACAATGAAAACTTTGCATTAAAACTTCTCTGCCCTTGAAACTCACATTCATTGAAACAGCATTGAAACCCACATTCAAAGAAATTACATTTTGCCAGTGGCAGATAAAGATTAATTTTGGGCTGTTTTCAAACCATAGGCCCCTTGCATATGAAACATACATGTGCTCTTTGATACACCTTCCTCATTGTACTAAATTATATTCCTTGTACAATACAGTACAGTTGTTACAGGGCATTTTAAATTTGTTTTGAACATTTTTCCAGTAAGCAATGAAACAAAACGCATGCACCCATAATGGCAAAACTGCCCAGTTCAGAACATTTATCATAAAAGTCTACTCAGACTTCCACAGTCCACCATTATCAGTAAATATGCACAATTCTACAGTCCATTATCAGTAAATATGCACAATTCTACAGTCCATTATCAGTAAATATGTACAATCTCTGAAGAAGAATAAAAGTCATCTAAATAATTCCACATTAAAGAAATCTGTAACTAATGAAGTGGTTGCTGCTAGCAAACACCTTTATATTTCATGGTTTCATCAAAAAATAAAGTGTATGTTGCCCCTCAGGAATAAATTGCCTATATTACATTAAAAAATGACAAGCTAGTAATATTGCAAGAGGAAATGGATGGCAAACTGATAACAGACTCATAGTTAGTATCTTCACCAAGGAGAACATTCTCAGTACGGCAGCATCCACCACTTGTGGGAGTAGAACCCACAGCCTTCTGCAACAAAAGCAAGTACATAACCTGTTGTGCTATTAACAAGGCAAATCAATTTCACTTAAGCAACACTAAACTTCTGTTCCCCAGCAGCTCTCAGCTCCTTGTAAAATCTACTCAATACTCAACTGCATCTCAACTTCGCAGCACAAGAAAACTGTAAAAAGCCAAAATGTATTTGGGGGGGGGGATCAAAATCCCAAAAACCAGGGACACATTAAACATTGCTTGTATAATCTTGGAAAGTTGCTAGAATAAAATGTTGTGTTACCACCATACATTTTACTGCCAAGGTCCCTGAGCAAAACAGTCAGAGCAACATACCACTACGCCAAATCAGCTGCTTTGTAAAAGAGAGGAAGACTGAAACTTAAATGGCTATCATTTAGTGAATTCAGTTCTCACCATAGCTGTCAACCTTTTAGTACAAAACACCTGGACAAACCCAGTAATGAGGGAATACAGCCCTCAGACATATTCAGTGAATTCAGTTCTTGGCATAGCTGTCAACCTTAGCACAAAAAACCTGGACGAAGACAATAATGGGGGAATACAGTCCCAAAAATTGGGACAAATTTCAAATATTCATCTTATAAACTTAGAAAATTGCTAGAATAAAACGTTGTGTTATGGTTGTGTTACTATGTATTTTCTGAAGAACATGAAGTCTGAAATTCAAATGCCTGTCAATTTTACTGCTGACAGAACAAAAACAATTTTCAGCAGAGACCCAGGGATTAATACTGCAGACACGTCTTTGTAAAATGACAGGGCACCAGAGTAAATCCACACAAACACAGGGAGGAGATGCAGACTCCACACAGAAGGCACCCCAGCCAAGAATCAAACCAGAAAACCTATAGCTGGGAAGTAACAATACTACAACACTTGCAGCAGCTGGAGAGGCCACAAAAGTTCCTCACCAAAAGGATAAAGGGTCTCAAAAATCTGTCCTATGCTGCCCGACTGAAAGAACTCCAGCTCTATTCAGTCGCTTACCGCTTGCTCAGAGGTGACCTTTGCCTGACATACAAGGCCATGTCAAACCCAGATTTGATGAATATGCTTCACCTCAAAAAATCTAGATCCGTCAGAGCCACAAGGGCGGGAGACTTAAACCTCGACACGGCTATTAATAGGACGTGCTGGAGGGATAGATTCATCACCCAAAGACTCCCTATGCTGTGGAACAAAATCCCGGTATATGTGAGGCAGAGCACCTCGCTGGCCTTGTTCAAGAGAAATCTTGACCAATGGATGGGAGATCGCAGATATACCCCAGGGATTACCTCAGTGTCACTGCTCGACAGAGGCACAGCAAAATAATGGGTATAGTTCCCCATACTAAAGGGGTGGCGTAAGCCACAAAACTATGGGCTAGGCTTGTAAATGCCCTCGGGCAGATAGCCTAGTATGAACCTATGAACCTATGAACCTACCACTGCACCATCAAATATGCGAGGAATTAAACATTCAGAAACCTGAAGTCTGAAATTCAAATGCCTGTCATTTTTATTTAACATTTGTTACTCAGGACAGTCTGACTTGGAACAAAAAAAAATTTTCAGCAGAGGCCCAGGAAGGAATTATGCAGGCATGTCTTTGTAACATGGGAGGACACAAAAGCAAACCCACACAAACAGAGGGAAAAGATACAGACCCCACAAAGAAGGCACCCCAGCCAAGAATCAAACCTGAGAACCTGCAGCTGTGAGACAACAATGCTACCACTACACCATTAAATATCAAGCATTGTAATATTTACAAACCACAGATATTATGAGGAACAGATCAGATCAAATATGAGGCAAAAATCTGCATTTTTTTTACAAATGGTGGTGGGTAGGGAATTCAGGTCTTTAACACCTGCATACAAGTTACAGGGTTCAAGCCTGATGTATTCCCTACCGCACACACCTGTAGTAGCAAACCACAAAAACTAAATATATATTGCACTGGGTGCCAAACCGTCATTATGAGAGTCCAATCAAGACAAAATAAAGAGTAGAAGAATAAAAATATTTCAATGCATTGGCTGCATGACAGCTTAATATCTAGATGGAAACAAAAAAGGTTGTGAGGCATGAAAAAATAAATTACTTTTTTTTAAATACATTAATGGAATGCCAGTCAAAATCAAGTATAAGAAAAACAAGCAGCACTCAACTCAAACCACTTCTTGCACTGCAGTTCTAATTATAATATATACTCAGCTTTATTAAAGTAACAAGTAACATGCTGAAAGTAGAAATCTCTGATGCCCCCACTTGTAAAAATGTTCCTTATCCAAAAAAAGACCTGCTGCCTGACATCTACTTGTTTCATGGGAAAAACATGATCAAAGTAAAAAAATGAAAAGCAAACAAGAAATAAGCTCAATATACATTGCTTAAAAGGATTACTGTACAGGTTATGGACCACACGATTGGCATTCGGTTTACGGGTAAAGCCTGCAGAGATGACTGGAAGTCTCCAAGTGTAATGAGACTCTTAATGTAATTCTGTCCTTTTTTACAAATACTGGCATATGCATTTCAATACCCAAGGCTTATACATTATCTAGTTAAGTATTCTCTACATGGCTACAGAAAGGCTTTCAATGTTGGCAATTCTTTAACAGTATGCTTATTAAAGCTTACTTGCATCTTGCAATCTCAGCCAAGCTTACCTGATGGTCATTAAAGTATTGCTACTTAAACACAGAGCAACAGGCACTTTGAGTAATAAGCATAAATCGGCAGTACAAAAAATATGACAGAAACCAGACCATTCTGTAAAAATCAAGGACAGATGAAAAGCCACTCTAGTACTTGTGTCTACCTTGGATGGGTGGGATTCTCTGCACATTTACACTGCATAACTACTCCTTGCCTTGCTTCGACACATCCAGAGTCACTACATGGGGGAGTGGGGTGCAACAAGTATGTCACAGTTTGAAATGTCTCTGGCTGACTTGTGATGGCCCTGACACATTTGTCATACCTCTCAACCTCAGAGCAAGAAATCTGGACAAAGCCATACAAAGAAATGGGACAGAGGCCCAAAAATAAGGACAATTTTTAAAATATTGCTCTTATAAACTTAGAAAGCTAATAGAGGTCTTGAATTAGTATGAATTTTCTGAATGGTATGGAATCTGAAACTCAAATGTCTGTCATTATTTTCTAACTTCAGTCTTTAATTATTTGTCACTAATTTGCCAAAAAAAAACACAATTTTATGAAAAATGGACCAAAAATGTGATGTAAAAATATAAAATAGCAACACAATACACCTGGGAACCTGTCAAAGAAGGGACACTTTAATATTAGTACTGCTAACTTGATCAGCTGACAAAATAAAATAATCTACATGCATTTCTGGAATAAAAGTAAATGGATTATTACAGTTATTTCTTAATTATAAACCCTCCATGTTTTCTTCCAAAATTGCTATTTTGCGGAGGGATCATTAGGGGAAAAGCAACATTTTGAGCCAAAATCAGGGACAGTTGAGAGGTTTGGCTATGCCTAATTCTATAAAGCAATTTATTTGCATGTACCTCTCAACCTGTTAATGCAATAAATCTGGACAAGGCCAAATATATTGGGGGAACATATAAACAGTACTAAAAATTGCTCTTGTATAAACTGGGACAGTTGATAGAACAGGTCTTACTTTAGCATGCATTTTTCTGAAGGTTATAAAGTCTGAAACTAGCATGTCATTATTTAGTGACTTAATTCCTAAATGATTTGCCAGAAAACCACAAATTTTATGAGGAACAAACCAAAAATAAGAAGCAAAAAATCTATTCATTCTTTGAAAATCTGGACAGTTGGGAGGTATAGTTCAGAAGCAAAAAATCTATTAATTCTTTGAAAATCTGGACAGTTGGGAGGTATAATTCAGCTGGGGCTGTCTAAGTTTGCCACCCTTCCCCCTCACAAAACCATGGTCAAATGGAGCCTCCCCCTGCAGCCATTCCAATGATCCATTACTTTACTATTTCACTCCATTTACCATAAACACTAATGTGCATACTGATTTACTTCTATGATGATTTGCACTTCATTTGAAAGTTTTATTTTGCATTTTACAGCACAAACACTAAGATATCTGCTAAACAAACTTGGCATTAAAACTTCTCTGCCCTTGAAACTCACATTCATTGAAACGACATTAAAACCCACATTCAAAGAAAATACATTTTACCCGTGGCAGATAAAAATTAATTCTGGGCTGTTTTCAAATCATAGGCCCCTTGCATATGAAGCATACATGTGCTCTTTGATACACCTTCCTATTGCTTTGAACATTTTTCCAGTAAACAATGAAACAAAACTGCCCAATTCAGAACTTTTCCATCATAAAAGTCTACTCAAACTTCTACAGTCCACTATTATCAGTAAATATGCACAATTCTGGAGTCCACCATTATCAGTAAATATGCACAATCTCTGAAGTAGTAAAAAAGTAATCTAAATAATTCCACGTTAAAGAAATCTGTAATGAAGAGGTTGCTGCTAGCAATCACCTTTATATTTCATGGCTTCATCGAAAAATAAAGTGTCTGATGCCCCTGAGGAAAAATTGCCTAAATTACATTAAAAATAAGTTAGTAATATTGCAATAGGAAATGGATGGCAAACTGATAACAGGCTCATAGTTAGTATCTTAACTTTCAGTACGGCAGCATTCACCCCTTATGGGAGTAGAACCAACAACCTTCTGCATCAAAAGCAAGTACACAACCTGTTGTGCTATTAGCAATTTGAGCCAACTTAGCATAATCAGCACTAAACTTCTCTTCCCCTGCAGCTCTCAGCTCCTTGTAAAATCTACGCAATACTCAACTGCATCTCAACTTTACAGCAGAAGAAGTCTGGAAAAAGCCAAATTTATTGGAGTGGGTCAAAAGAGTAAAAACCAGGGACACATTAAACATTGCTTGTATAATCTTGGAAAGCTGCTAGAATAGAATGCTGTGTTACCACCATACATTTTACTGCCAAGGCCCCTGTGCAAAAGAGTCAGAACAACATACCACTATGATAAATCACCTGCTTTGTGAAAGAAAAATGCTGTGTTGCCACCGTACATTTTACTGCCAAGGTCCCTGTGCAAAACAGTCAAGAGCAACATACCACTACGCCAAATCAGCTGCTTTGTGAAAGAGAGGGAGACTGAAACTTAAATGGCTATCATTTAATGAATTCAGTTCTCACCATAGCTGTCAACCTCTTAGCACAAAACACCTAGACAAACCCAGTAATGAGGGAATACAGCCCTCAAACATATTCAGTGAATTCAGTTCTTGCCATAGCTGTCAACCTTAGCACAAAAAACCTGGACAAAGCCAATAACTGGGTATTACAGTCCCAAAAATAAGGACAAATTTCAAATAGTCATCTTATAAACTTAAAAAAATTGCTATAATAAAAGGTTGTGTTACTATATATTTATTGCTAGAACAAAAAGTTGTTTTACTATGTATTTTCTGAAGAATATGAAGTCTGAAATTCAAATGCCTGTGAATTTTACTTCTGACGGAACAAAAACAATTTTCAGCAGAGGCCCAGGGAGAAATACTGTAGACACATGTCTTTGTAAAATGGCAGGACACCAGAGCAAATCCACACAAACACAAGGATAAGATGCAGACTCCACACAGAAGGTACCCCAGCCAAGAATCAAACCAGAAAACCTATAGCTGTGAGGCAACAATACTGCCACTGCACCATCAAATATGTAAGGACACCAGAGCAAATCCACACAAACACAGGGATCAGATGCAGACTCCACACAGAAGGCACCCCAGCCAAGAATCAAACCAGAAAAACCTTACAGCTGTGAGGCAACAATACTACCACTGCACCATGAAACATGTAAGGAAGTAAACATTCAGAAACCTGAAGTCTGAAATTCAAATGTCTGTCAATTTGTTAATCAGGACAGTCTGACTTGGAACAAAAAAATTTCAGCAGAGGCCCAGGAAGAAATTATGCAGACATGTCTTTGTAACATGGGAGGACACAAAAGCAAACCCACACAAACAGAGGGAAAAGATACAGACCCCACAAAGAAGGCACCCCAGCCAAGAATCAAACCTGAGAACCTGCAGCTGTGAGACAACAATGCTACCACTACACCATTAAATATCAAGCATTGCAATATTTACAAACCACAGATATTATGAGGAACAGATCAGATCAAATATGAGGCAAAAATCTGCTTTTTTTTTACAAAGGGTGGTGGGTAGGGAATTCAGGTCTTTAACACCTGCATACAAGGTACAGGGTTCAAGCCTGATGTATTCCCTACCGCACACACCTGTAGTAGCAAACCACAAAAACTAAATATATTGCACTGGGTGCCAAACCGTCATTATGAGAGTCCAATCAAGACAAAATAAAGAGTAGAAGAATAAAAATATTTCAATGCATTGGCTGCATGACAGCTTAATATCTAGATGGAAACAAAAAAGGTTGTGAGGCATGAAAAAATAAATTACTTTTTTTAAATACATTAATGGAATGCCAGTCAAAATCAAGTATAAGAAAAACAAGCAGCACTCAACTCAAACCACTTCTTGCACTGCAGTTCTAATTATAATATATATTCAGCTTTATTAAAGTAACAAGTAACATGCTGAAAGTAGAAATCTCTGATGCCCCCACTTGTAAAAATGTTCCTTATCCAAAAAAAGACCTGCTGCCTGACATCTACTTGTTTCATGGGGAAAACATGATCAAAGTAAAAAAATGAAAAGCAAACAAGAAATAAGCTCAATATACATTGCTTAAAAGGATTACTGTACAGGTTATGGACCACACGATTGGCATTCGGTTTACGGGTAAAGCCTGCAGAGATGACTGGAAGTCTCCAAGTGTAATGAGACTCTTAATGTAATTCTGTCCTTTTTTACAAATACTGGCATATGCATTTCAATACCCAAGGCTTATACATTATCTAGTTAAGTATTCTCTACATGGCTACAGAAAGGCTTTCAATGTTGGCAATTCTTTAACAGTATGCTTATTAAAGCTTACTTGCATCTTGCAATCTCAGCCAAGCTTACCTGATGGTCATTAAAGTATTGCTACTTAAACACAGAGCAACAGGCACTTTGAGTAATAAGCATAAATCAGCAGTACAAAAAATATGACAGAAACCAGACCATTCTGTAAAAATCAAGGACAAATGAAAAGCCACTCTAGTACTTGTGTCTACCTTGGATGGGTGGGATTCTATGCACATTTACACTGCATAACTACTCCTTGCCTTGCTTCGACACATCCAGAGTCACTACATGGGGGAGTGGGGTGCAACAAGTATGTCACAGTTTGAAATGTCTTTGGCTGACTTGTGATGGCCCTGACACATTTGTCATACCTCTCAACCTCAGAGCAAGAAATCTGGACAAAGCCATACAAAGAAATGGGACAGAGGCCCAAAAATAAGGACACTTTTTAAAATATTGCTCTTATAAACTTAGAAAGCTAATAGAGGTCTTGAATTAGTATGAATTTTCTGAATGGTATGAAATCTGAAACTCAAATGTCTGTCATTATTTTCTAACTTCAGTCTTTAATTATTTGTCACTAATTTGCCAAAAAAAACACAATTTTATGAAAAATGGACCAAAAATGTGATGTAAAAATATAAAATAGCAACACAATACACCTGGGAACCTGTAAAAGAAGGGACACTTTAATATTAGTACTGCTATCTTGATCAGCTGACAAAATAAAATAATCTACATGCATTTCTGAAATAAAAGTAATTGGATTATTACAGTTATTTCTTAATTATAAACCCTCCATGTTTTCTTCCAAAATTGCTATTTTGCGAAGGGATCATTAGGGGAAGAGCAACATTTTGAGCCAAAATCAGGGACAGTTGAGAGGTTTGGCTATGTCTAATTCTATAAAGCAATTTATTTGCATGTACCTCTCAACCTGTTAATGCAATAAATCTGGACAAGGCCAAATATATTGGGGGAACATATAAACAGTACTAAAAATTGCTCTTGTATAAACTGGGACAGTTGATAGAACAGGTCTTACTTTAGCATGCATTTTTCTGAAGGTTATAAAGTCTGAAACTAGTATGTCATTATTTAGTGACTTAATTCCTAAATGATTTGCCAGAAAACCACAAATTTTATGAGGAACAAACCAAAATAAGAAGCAAAAAATCTATTCATTCTTTGAAAATCTGGACAGTTGGAAGTTATAGTTCAGAAGCAAAAAATCTATTAATTCTTTGAAAATCTGGACAGTTGGGAGGTATAATTCAGCTGGGGCTGTCTAAGTTTGCCGCCCTTCCCCCTCACAAAACCATGGTCAAATGGAGCCTCCCCCTGCAGCCATTCCAATGATCCATTACTTTACTATTTCACTCCATTTACCATAAACACTAATGTGCATACTGATTTACTTCTATGATGATTTGAACTTCATTTGAATGTTTTATTTTGCATTGTACAGCACAAACACTAAGATATCTGCTAAACAAACTTGGCATTAAAACTTCTCTGCCCTTGAAACTTACATTCATTGAAACAACATTAAAACCCACATTCAAAGAAAATACATTTTACCCGTGGCAGATAAAAATTAATTCTGGGCTGTTTTCAAATCATAGGCCCCTTGCATATTAAACATACATGTGCTCTTTGATACACCTTCCTATTGCTTTGAACATTTTTCCAGTAAACAATGAAACAAAACTGCCCAGTTCAGAACATTTCCATCATAAAAGTCTACTCAAACTTCTACAGTCCACTATTATCAGTAAATATGCACAATTCTAGAGTCCACCATTATCAGTAAATATGCACAATCTCTGAAGTAGTAAAAAAGTCATCTAAATAATTCCACGTTAAAGAAATCTGTAATGAAGAGGTTGCTGCTAGCAATCACCTTTATATTTCATGGCTTCATCGAAAAATAAAGTGTCTGATGCCCCTGAGGAAAAATTGCCTAAATTACATTAAAAATAAGTTAGTAATATTGCAATAGGAAATGGATGGCAAACTGATAACAGGCTCATAGTTAGTATCTTAACTTTCAGTATGGCAGCATTCACCCCTTATGGGAGTAGAACCAACAACCTTCTGCATCAAAAGCAAGTACACAACCTGTTGTGCTATTAGCAATTTGAGCCAACTTAGCATAATCAGCACTAAACTTCTCTTCCCCTGCAGCTCTCAGCTCCTTGTAAAATCTACGCAATACTCAACTGCATCTCAACTTCACAGCAGAAGAAGTCTGGAAAAAGCCACATTTATTGGGGTGGGTCAAAAGAGCAAAAACCAGGGACACATTAAACATTGCTTGTATAATATTGGAAAGCTGCTAGAATAGAATGCTGTGTTACCACCATACATTTTACTGCCAAGGCCCCTGTGCAAAAGAGTCAGAACAACATACCACTATGATAAATCACCTGCTTTGTGAAAGAAAAATGCTGTGTTGCCACCGTACATTTTACTGCCAAGGTCCCTGTGCAAAACAGTCAAGAGCAACATACCACTACGCCAAATCAGCTGCTTTGTGAAAGAGAGGGAGACTGAAACTTAAATGGCTATCATTTAATGAATTCAGTTCTCACCATAGCTGTCAACCTCTTAGCACAAAACACCTGGACAAACCCAGTAATGAGGGAATACAGCCCTCAAACATATTCAGTGAATTCAGTTCTTGCCATAGCTGTCAACCTTAGCACAAAAAACCTGGACAAAGCCAATAACTGGGTATTACAGTCCCACAAATAAGGACAAATTTCAAATAGTCATCTTATAAACTTAAAAAATTGCTATAATAAAAGGTTGTGTTACTATATATTTATTGCTAGAACAAAAAGTTGTTTTACTATGTATTTTCTGAAGAATATGAAGTCTGAAATTCAAATGCCTGTGAATTTTACTTCTGACGGAACAAAAACAATTTTCAGCAGAGGCCCAGGGAGAAATACTGTAGACACATGTCTTTGTAAAATGGCAGGACACCAGAGCAAATCCACACAAACACAGGGATAAGATGCAGACTCCAAACAGAAGGTACCCCAGCCAAGAATCAAACCAGAAAACTTATAGCTGTGAGGCAACAATACTGCCACTGCACCATCAAATATGTAAGGACACCAGAGCAAATCCACACAAACACAGGGATAAGATTCAGACTCCACACAGAAGGCACCCCATCCAAGAATCAAACCAGAAAAACTTACAGCTGTGAGGCAACAATACTACCACTGCACCATCAAATATGTAAGGAAGTAAACATTCAGAAACCTGAAGTCTGAAATTCAAATGTCTGTCAATTTGTTAATCAGGACAGTCTTACTTGGAACTAAAAAAAAACAATTCTCAGCAGAGGCCCAGGAAGAAATAATGCAGACATGTCTTTGTAACATGGGAGGACACAAAAGCAAACCCACACAAACACAGGGAGAAGACCCCCCCCCCCACAAAGAAACCACCCCAGCCAAGAATCAAACCCCAGAACCTGCAGTTGTGAGGCAACAATGCTACCACTGCACCATCAAATTTTAAGCTTTGCAATATTTAAAAACCACAGATATTATGAGGAATAGATCAGATCAAATATGAGGCAAAAATCTGCAATTTTATTTACAAATGGTGGTGGGTAGGGAATTCAGGTCTTTAACACCTGCATACAAGGTACAGGGTTCAAGCCTGAGGTATGCCCTACCATACCACCATGAGTCTAACCACTAGTATATTGCAACTGGGGCATTTACACACGCACACACACACACACACACACACACACACACACACACCTGAAGTAAATCCTGTCCATAACTCCAAAGTACATCACTGTAAATCCTGTCCAACATCTGACCTATATCCAAACACCTGTGCAAATCTGACCCTGCCTGTCATGAAATCTTCTCCTGATGATACTCCAATGCAGACCCTGCCTGTTGCAAGATCCTAAATCCCTGACTGCTGATGTTGCAGTCTGACCCCGATGTGTTTCCCCAGGACAGTCTATGCAGTTTAAAACTGCATAGACTTCTGGGAGCTCTGTTGTCCATGTTTCCTAATCAGGACTGCTGCTGAGACAATCTGCGCATGCTCCACTGTCTCAGCAGCAGTCCAGACTAGTGCGTGAAGTCCGCAAATTTTCTATTTATTTCTTTTTATTTTTTTACTTTCAAGTTGAGGGGGCTGCTGTCCGGCAGTCCAATAGCATGGGCCACCCCTGGTGGTTAAGCTCTTTACCTTACAAATACAAGGTGCAGCATTTGATTCTGATTTCTGGTTATTGTCTAGATTTGTAATAGTCTGCAGATTGATAGTCCATGTAGTTATTTACCGATGAACCTATGTTATCAATGCCCCTAAATCTGTTCATTGTTTTTCTGGGAGGAGTGGTCTAATTCCATTAAACTTGCTATGGCTGTGATGGTTCCATTATTCTTTTGGAGGTCCCCAGGGCTCTTGTAAATTTTTTAGGGGATTCCTGGCTCTGTTCATTGCACACGAGTTTCTTCAAAGGTGTAAAACATGCCCTGCAATCCAGTCATTTAATTTGATTTGGGAACTTATTTACATGAAACTGTTTGTGACTGTCCTCTCTAGTCAGAAATATTGAAAAAGTTATTTAGCCTGTTACTGATATGTAGCTAACATATTAAAATGCTTATTTTTTTTCTGGGTGAATAAACAAAGTATGATTTTGGTGATGTGTTACACTGTACTGAAATTAAAGATAATTAAGTTTAAAATATTAATAATTTTAATCCACATATTCCAATATATTATGATTGCTGAATCAATCATTCCAATCAATAATATAACAATTTGTCATGTATTATCTCCCTGTAATTGTCAGAGATATTGAATCTATCAAGTTGCTAACTGACAGACACTCACATAGCAGTCAAAATGCCTTACTAACTTTTCCAGGTTTGAATATCTATCTAATACTCATCTTACTCTTGCCATAATATAATCCAACCAACTTCCGTTTTTTCCTGCATTTTGTAATTATATCCTGTCAGACATCCCTGTAAAAAAACTTTCCATATTACTTGTAAAGTTATCCAAATAACTCTTATAGTTAATGGATCTAACAACATAATCAGGTTACTATTTCTAGCATACGACTCTGGTAATTCAATGCTCACACTCCAGTCACCCTTAATGTGAAGTATGTACTCTTAATCTTGAGCAACTAAAAATGTAGGTATGCTTATGACTATTGTAGATCAGAATGTAAGTGAAGTGTACTGTATCTTTAAGAAGCATGTCAAGGCTGTACATGCATGTAAAAATTCCAGACACGTGCATTATCTAGTGCCATTTTGTAAGGGAAGCCACTATGAGAGCATGCACAATCACAGTTGTTAGTTTATATATACCTTACTTAAGTTAAAGTCAGTAAACTTCTATAGTGATGGGTTTATATAAAATAAAGCTGTTTGAACAGAACCCACAAAGACTCTTCTATTGTGTCCAAATTAGGAGAGTGACATGGTGTCAGAACTGGGATAGAAGAGAATAAGGTCCAAAGCCATGAGGTGCAGAGATGACAGTGAAGGTAAAACTAATAGAAACAAGCATGGAAAGAGCCAGAAAAGAATCAAAGGTAATGAGAAATAGCACGGACTATTTATTTGATTGAAGAGACAAAACAGGGCATTACAAGGGCACAAACCACATTACTGAGCAAGCAGAAGGCACAAAAAGTTTTCTGGCTAAAAAAATGTTTAAAATAAGGGTATTTCATGAAACAATTAACAGTAAAGCAAAATGAGTATGTTTAAAGATAAAACGGACATGTTTAAAGTAAAACAAGTGTGTTCAAAACAGGGCATGTTTAGAGTAAAATGAGAACAAGAAAAGTACATTGGGAACAAAAAGCAAAACAAATATACTAAGGGCAAAAAGGGCATATTAAGCAAAAATAAAGCAAGGGGACTGCATGTGTTTTGGCAAAGTGCTATGTTTTGGCATAACTATGACTTCGTATTGTATCAAGGGGGGTAACTAAAGTTATTCAAAGTATCTCAAAGTGTGTAAAAGTGATTACGGTGTGTGCTTATCACTGTGCATGTATTTAAAAAAGTTTATCGTGAACAAAGTGCAACTATTTCATGAAATGCAGTCAAGGTATAGCCATTTCAAAAGGTTTCTTGTGCTGGGTATGTCTATTCACAAAGTGCTGCCAGGACAGAGTGTTTCTTGCACTGTAAAGAGTTGCCTAGCAAGGTACCACCATTTGGGGGACATTTCAGTGTGCTGTATGCAGTCATTCACAAAGTGCAACTACTTTGAAATGTTATTGAGTTTTGGGCAAAAAAAGTCCAGTTTATTCACAACATGCAGTTATTTGAAGTGTTTCTCACACTAATAAGACGTGATTTATTGCAAAACTATATTACAAGAGTATTACAGAGCCTGAGAGTTTATTTCACTCACATCGTAAAGTTGCTTGAGATGTTTCTTAAAATGATGACAAATTACTTTAGCAAAATGATGACAAATGACTTTAGCATTTTGCATGCGTGTTAAAGCACCCGAGAAGTTTATTTTGCAAAGTCCAGTTATTTAAAGCTGCTACAAGTTTGTTCATTAGCATTATTTTGAGAAACCCAAAAGGTATAAATTCAGAAGTACAAAGGCATTGGACAAAGTTACAAATAGTGGCATAAGTTTCTGGCATATGTGCATGAGTGTATATTTGTGCTTATTTGAAAAACCCTTCACTGGCATGTCTTAATATGGTAGAGAACTGGAGAATATTTTTATACAAGCACCTTATGCAAATAGAGATGCACGCACCAGGGCATTCATTTTGCTAAACCTAGCTGAGTCAGAGGCCATAGAAAGAGAACATTAATTTCTGTATACACCTGCAGCATATGAAGGAGAAGGTGAAAACCACCATATTGTTGTAGAGGCCGAATCAAAAGAAGACCCAGAGTGTTTGAAGTGCAAGTTCAGAGAAATGTGTACCCCCAGACAAATATTACATTAGGGAGATATTTGTTTTACACAAGAGATCAAAAATCGGGAAACATTTGCAGCTTATATAACTGACCTGAGAAACAAAGCTAAACTGTGTTGATTTGGTGACTTAAAAGATGAGCTGATAAAGGACAGGCTTGTGTGTGGTATTAACAGTTCTGATGTGAGAAAGATTTTACTTTGTGACAGTAATTTAACATTGAGCAAAGCCATAGAGATTTGTCAACTCCATGAGGTGACAGAAAAACTCACAAGTATGCATACAAGTGACAAGAGCATGGTTTCAGTTGGCTCCATATTAAATGTAGATAGTATGCAACACGTGGCAAACAGAAGTAGGCCTAAGCACATGGCAGCCACAACCCTTGCTTGTTTACCAAGGAAGCTACGCAGCTTTCCAGCAAGTTCTAAAAAGGGAGTACACTCCAACGCAATGCAGTACAAGCATGAATCAGCAAAACCCATGTCTAGCTTTATTGTTAACTGTTGCAACTGTGGTGCAAATCATGAGTCTAAAAGAAAGAAGTGTTTAGCATTTAGTCAGCAATATTACAAGTGTAAAAAATGGAACCACTTCCAAAAGTTTTGTAAATCAAGTAAGCCTCACGCAGTTGTAAAGAAAGGTCACACAAAGAAGCAAGTTGATCAACTAGAGTCGAAAATGACAGCTTTCTATGTGGATGGTGTATCAGTGCTTGATGAAAGAATTGATGCACTGAATTCATTAACAAGAAGCAAAGTGTTTTGTACTGTCCAGATTAATGGAAAATCCACAGAGCTTAAAGTAGACACCAGTTCAAAGTGTAATGTTAAATCAGCAGACACCTTTGCTAAAATGAGAACTAATGAACAACTCAATGTAATCAGTAGTGCGAGACTTGTTGCTTATGGAGGTGAAGAAATTCAAACCGAAGGTTCAGTGATGCTTTCATGTTATTTGGCCGATAACTGTTACAACTTGTTATTCTATGTAGTCTATGTAGTCGGAAGACGAGTGCAATCTTTATTATGTCTCAAAGATAGTTTAAGACTGAATCTGCTTTCTTTTGTTAGAGAAGTTCATCATGTAAGTGGATTTCCAAGTTCTAATTTTTCTGAAGCCATTTTCTCAGAGTATGCTGATGTGTTCAATGAAAAGTTAGGCAAACCTTCAGTTTTGTATTCCATGAAGTTAGACCCAGAGGTCATTCAAGTAGTCATACCAGCAAAAAGAGTTCAGATAGCCAGGCAGGACAAATTTAAGACTCAGTTGGATAAAATGGTGCAGCAAGGTATGATTTGTTCGGTCACTGAATGGGTGTTGTCCATAGTAGCAGCTCACAAAAAAGGCTCAGACAAAAATCAGTGTATGTATTGACCCAAGAGATATGAACAAAGCATTGAAGAGACCATATTATCCAATACGCACAGTTGAAGAGGTTGCAGACTTAATACCGAATGCCACTGTTTTCTCTGTCTTGGATGCAAAGAACTCATTTTGGCAAGTGATGCTTGATCGTAAATCTTCATTTCTAACTAATTTTGGTACTCTGTTTGGCAGATACAGATTCCTAAGGATACCATTTGGAATAAATTCTGCAAGTGAAGTCTTTCAGCATGCAATGAAGCAAATGTGTTCAGGTTATCCTTGTGCCATAATAGTAGATGATTTATTGGTTGGGGGCAATGGTACAGAAGAGCAATTTCAGAAACCTCAAGAAAGTTCTAGATAGAGCATGTGAAATAAACTAGAAGCTCAATCCTCTGAACTGCAAATTCAGACTTGCAGAAGTTACCTACATAGGTCATTTGTTCATGAGTACAGGCTTGAGACCAGACTCAACCAAAATGTTGCATGGCCATGGTTGGAACAGCACCAGAAAGAATTTGAAGACCTTAAGCAGAAAATCGCCACCCCACCTACCTTAAGATACTACGATGTAAACAAACTAGTTACTCTTTCTTGTGATGCTTCAAAATTTGGTCTTGGTGCAAGTTGTACTTCAAGAGGGCAGACCAGTAACCTATGCATCTAGAAAACTAACCCGAACATAGATGCAGTATGCTCAGACTGAGAAGGAGATTTTGGCAATAGTATTTGCATGTTCTAAGTTTCATGATTATATTTCTGGTCGAGCTAATAAGATTGAAACTGACCACCAACCTCTAGTTACTATTCCAAAGAAGCCTATGCATTCCTCTCCAGCGACATTACAAAGAATGATGCTCAAACTGCAAAAGTATAATTTCAAAATGGTCTAAACAAAAGGCGAACTTCTTTATCTGGCTGATACCTTATCCAGATCACCTAGAAATTCAACAAGAACAGTTTCACACAGAGAATTTTGACTTTGATGTGGTCAGTGCATAGTTTTTCTACCACTAGACTTGATGAGTTGAGAGTTCATACACAGACTGATCCAATTTTGCAGAAGCTCAATCACTACATTAATGTTGGATGGCCATGAAAACAATCTAGTGTACCACCTGAAGTGCAAACATATTTTCCTTACAGAGATGAATTGTTGATGGAAGATGGCATTATTTCCAAAGGTCCTAAAATTGTTGTTCCTGCTTCCTTACAACAAGAATATATCCAGATTTTGCATTGTGGTCACACAGGTTCTGCATTCACTAAGAAACGAGCAAGCGAATTAGTATTTTGGTCTTCATTGCCAAAAGACATTGATAAAGTACTTTTTTCTTGTTTGGTATGCAATAGTACTAGACTGCATTTGCCAAGAGAACCACTTCAGCTAAGTCCAGTTCCTAAACTACCTTGGTCAACAGTTACAGCTTATATCTTTGAGTGGAACAATCAACACTACTTGGTTTTGGTAGACTCTTATTTGAATTGGTGTGAGATTGATCTACTACCTAACCTAACCCCCCACTGCTGTTATTACTAAGTTGAAACGTAATTTTTCAGTTCATGATAGTCCACACAAAGTTCTTTCTGACAATAGTACTCAGTTTACTAGCCAGTTGTTTCAGAAATTTGTAAAAGACTGGGACTTTGTACATGTCACTAGTAATCCTGAATATCCTCAGTCAAACGGTCGAGCTGAATGTGCAGTACAGAGTGCAACTCAGTTACTTGAAAGGTCAAAGCGTGACAATACCGATGTGTTCTTGAATTTGCTTAATCTCAGAAACATACCCCATGATGATATTCTTGGCTCACCTACTCAAAGACTACTTTCCAGGTAAACTAGAACTATGCTACCCATTACTTCTAGTTTATTGAAACCTAAACCAAAGAACAATAAAACCATCAAAGCTCAATTGGTTAAGAAGTGGATTATCCAGAAATCTAGCTATGACAGGTTGAGCAGATTACTTTGTCTGTTGGAAGGAGAGACTGTACAAATCCAGACAATGAAAGGTTTCAATTGAGTTGGACAGATTACAAGCATCTATGCCAAGCCAAGATATTACCTGGTAAATTCCGAGGGTGTGGAATATAGGAGGAACCATAAACAGCTTCTCCCTGTACCAGAATTATCATCACCATCACAACATTGTTTCTGTGATGCTGAACTTCAAATTTAAGAATTAATTAGACACTGTTTCTGTCAAAGGAAAAACAACTTCAAAAAGATCAACACACAGCAGGTTCAGGTTAAGGCACTTTAATCTTGCAGCAAGGAGACAAAAACGTGCTAATACAGAGTTTGTCCAACTAGAATCAGGAAGTGAAGCCATTCTTATACATTTCTTACAAGACATTGCCTACTAAGCTGACGTAATAAATCACAAGTTCTTACAATATTATTTCATAGCAGCTGTTTGTTCATGATTTTCTGCTGGCACTATCAAGTTTATAAAAAACTTCCTAAGAAAAATAACGTGGCCTTGGAGACCACCGGTTAGATACAACTTCTCACTATATGATGTTACCATTCAAGGTACTATGGCTAATTCGAGCACAAAGCAAGCACAGATTATAGTTAATTTCTTCAAGCAGTCTTTGTTCAACTGTATCTATCTTTTCTGCAGCTGTGCATGTTCTCATAACATGAACAGAGCTGATTGTTAAAGTTCAATAACATTATAGAAAACAGTATTGTTCTATTCATTATCACCTGCTTCTCAGTAAATTTCCAAAAGGCATAAACATGAATTTTGCTGTGCTAGCAAATACTAGGTCAGAGAGCATCTTGCAGTTTCAGAAAGTATCCTGTAGTTTCATAGTTTCATACAAAACTAAGCTGTACGTAAAACAGAATGAAATGTGTTAATCCTTTTAGCTTCTAATAAGCACTAAACATATACATTAATACATATTTTTCTGACAGTTTCCATACCAGAATGTGTTCAAAATTTTGATTCCATTCCAGAAAATGTTCCAGACATTCCACAGGTCAAAGAGTTTGCAGAGACAGTTCCAGTTGCTAAATCTAACTCTCAGTTTAATGTCAGACGATATGGGCAAGTATCAAAGCCTAGTGTGAAATACGCAGCAACATGGACTTGATTGTATATATATATATATATATATATATATATATGTGCTTAGTATTGTGTAATGCATGACTAAGAATTACCTGTGATTTCTGCTTACTAAATAGACTCATAGCGTTATATGATCTAGTTCTTAAAGAGGGAGGATATGGATCAGAGTGCAAGTGAAGTGTGCTGTATCTTTAAGAAGCATGTCAAGGCTGTATGTGCATGTATAAATTCCATTCATTTGCATTCCCTACTGCTATTTTGTAAGAGCAGCCACAGTGAGAGCATGCATGATCACAGTTGTTAGTTTGTATATAAGTTACTTAAGTTAAAGTCAGTAAACTTCTATAGTGATGTATTTGTATAAAATAAAGCTGCTTGAACAGAACCCATGAAGACTCTTCTATTGTGTCCAAAGTAGGAGAGTGACAGCTATTTATACATGCAAACTACTAGAAAGAATTATATTCATGTTTAAATGTTAGGGCTGAAACATTTTTATCAATTTATACATTTTGGGGTTGATCTTATATACAAGGTATGTATATAGGTAGGTAGGTAGGCATGGATGCATATGCTGATAGACTTTGGAGTGTTTAGTAATTTCTGATTGTTTTACTGTATTAAAACAGGGGCAGTTTATGTCTGAAAATCAGGTTAGTTTATACTATAGGGGTTGTCATATTAAATCATAATTTGATTTAAAAATGGGAAAAATTTTTGGAGACTTATGCACCACATGCTACTTTGCTAAATCACTTTAAAACCAATACATTTTGTTGGTTCATTGTAATTTAATTTATGAATGCTGATAATATGGTGTGTGTGGCAGTCTGCTTGCTTGTGTTGATTATAATGCTTATGAGGAACAGAATAAAGTTCCATCTTGTTAAAGCACTGCTTTGCTTGTGCACCCATGATTATATAAATTGTTAGCTGACATGCTGAGGATATAGTGTGTAGCAGTCCAAGGGATTGTTCAGGTTTGTTTTTATTATCAGCACATTTTGTTGGGAATGAATGTGATATGAGTCAACAGAACAATAACTAGGTCATTTGGTGTCTTGTTCAGCTCTTCGAACTGGCATTCACCTCAGCTTGAAGTTGAGAAGGAAAATTTGTCTTTCTTCACAATGTTAAAAAAAATCTATTTTGAAACTGTGAAAGTATAGAAAGGTACAAGCTACAAATGTTACAAGCAGTTTGCTACAGTTAAATCAGCAGTCAGAGAGCACTTCAGAGCTTTACAGATATTAATCTGTATCTGTATTAATTCCTAGATGCTTCATAAAGCAATGCTGGTACTACACGCCCATACCATTGGCATCTGCTAACTGCACCACTAAAACCTTGTACCTGCAGCAGCTGCCACCTACATCCCAACTTACTTATGAGTCTGCGAGTCAAGGTCTGTAGGACTGGATGTCTTGCTGTGGCATATATGTTTATAACATCACTAGAAGTCAGTGTGTGTATGTGTGTGTCTGTGCATGTGTGTGTCTGTACATGTGTGTGTCTGTGCATGTGTGTGTGTCTATGCATGTGTGTGTCTGTACATGTGTGTGTCTGTACATGTGCACTATTTGACAGAAAAGCTAACATATAAAAATGCTATCTAATGCAGAGAGACAGACTAAACTGGGCAAGAAGAAGTCATTTGAAGTAGGACACGAAGGGTAGATGCTAACAGAGATAAGTAGGACAGGGCAGTATTGTTTTAACTGGGAAAGGAGTGGGAAAAGTAGATTGTGGACATATTGTGGGTGTGTCAGTGTGTTATGTCAGCACCAGCTCTGATTGGGTGGCTCCAGCTTATATCATGTTGATAGCTCCCAAAATGCCAACACCGGCCTTGCTTCTATTAGCATTTTGCATGTTCAACAGTTATGAGATTAAATAAGATGGCCCAGATATCTTGTGCATATTGTGACATTAAATAAAATCTTGGGATTCTATTAGGCACAAAGAATAAAACAGACAGAAATTTTACATCTCCAGCAGCCCAAGACTCATTTCTGTCAGACGTCATTGACATCATAACGTGATGCAGAATTTGGACAGCATTTTTATGCTCAGTCCATCTGTCACTAAACATTTAGAATGACAACACGAGGAAAGAAAGCAATGCAGTAGCCATGTGATACCTGAAGTGGTCAATCCTAAAACGTTAAAGTACATGTTATACAAAACTTTACTGATTGCCACCACTAAAAGATAAACAAAAAAAGTGAATGCATACATGCTTTTTAAGTACTGGCATATGTGACCTATTAGTTTCATTAGAAATACTTCATATTGAAGCAGCCTGATTACATAAATTAGAAACATTTCACCTTCAATCTTTTTATAAATTGCATTTTGACTGAATTATTCCAATGTAATGACAACTGAAATGCTTTTGCTTAATAACTACCTCTCTTATTTTATTGTGCAATACTTCTTTGTACTCAATTGTAACTGAATAAGTATGTTTTTCTTTTAATCAGAATCTTAAACTGTAACAATGCTCTTCCACTAAAGTGATGACTGCAATTGGCTATATGCACAAACAACTATTTTAGTGTGAAGTATGGTTCACATAACTATAGCAATTAAAAATAGCATGCTTTTTATGTAGTCTTTAGTGCTAGACTATAATGCCTGTTGCTGGCATAAAGTGTACCAATTACAACATAACATAATATTTTGAAGAGTGTGATGGCATCCTTTACATAAGCGGTGTTGTGCTTCTGCAGCATTGTAGCATGGTTCAGTAAATACTCATAAGTAAAAGGAGACAAAGTTCAATGCTCTTCGTTTCTCACAAGATGTTTTTTTTTCAGTGAAAACTGGATAAACAAGTTACTGTGCCAGACAGCCAAAAACATTAGTATTTGTCTGGTTTCAGAAATATCTATTGTTTTGTTTTTAAATATCATCTGCAAAAAAAAAAAAAAAGCAACAAGGCTGAATTCCAATATCCTAAATAAGTGAGGGGAAAACATGTAGGAGTATAAGACACAGCACACTGTTGTAATAAAACTGTAATTTCAAAGCACATACTAAAACAAAGATTAAAAATAATTGGACGTGTAATAATGTACTGGAAAGCAAGTACCATTAAGTTGTTTTCATGCTAGCAGATGGTAAGACAGCAAATTGACCTCAGTATAAAAGTAGTACATGCAGAACATATCTGGGATGCCTTATGAAAACAGTGCATTAGCCTTAATTTAAAGTAAGAGAGTTTACTGGGAATCTAAATTTTGCTGAAAATGAACTAGTACTTGCTATACCTTTCAACTTTTTATCACAAGAAATCTAGACAAAGCCTAAAATAATGGGGGGGTGGGGGCAAGGGCCTAAAAATAGGGACAGATTTTAAATATCACTCTGTAAATGTAAAAAAAGTTGATAGAATGACAGAATATGTGACAGCATGCATTTTCTGAAGGATATGAGGTCGGAAACACAACTATATGTTATTATTTAGTGACCTTAACCCTCAGTGATTTGCCAAAAAAACACAAATTTCACGAGGAACACACTAAAAATATGAAGCAAAAATCTGGACATTCTTTGTGAATCTAGACAGTTGAGAGGTATTCTACTTGCTCTGTATGACAATTAATAGAACATGTCTGATTGTGTTGTCATATGAGCTCTCAGGCAGGGCACAGAAGTCCAAATGGCAGCAGTACTACTCAAACAAGTGAGACTTCATTGTTTTCTGTTATATCATACAGTGCAGCAATTAATATAATATAATCTGTTATATAATGCACTGCAGCAATTAATATGATATAATCTGTTATATAATGCAGTGCAGCAATTAATATGATATCATCTGTTATATCATACAGTGCAGCAATTAATATATCTGTTATATCATACAGTGCAGCAATTAATATGATATAATCTTTACATAATACAGTGCAGCAATTAATAGGATCTTGACAGCAAATTGCATTTCATTTATTTTCTGTTGGGGCCCTACTATACTGCAGCATTGCAGTTTGAACTTTTGCCTGCAGCTTCTACATCCTCTTTATTGTTTTTAAGTATATATCATCTATCACTGAATGGGATAAATAATCTCATTTTTTTATATTCACAGGCCTGTGCCATGGTTAATAAGGGGTAGACTTTATATTGCAGTAATCTTTAATATCAGAAAAGTAAAACAAAATAAAGAGTTTTTAAATTTTGTTTACATTCTATCATTTTTTTATTTTTCTATTGATTTTTTTCATTTCATTTGTTACAAGAGTAGTCCTACTGGGCGCATGCTTCTTTTTAGCAGTGTTCCAATGAGAAAAGTTAATTAAATCAACAAGACAAGCAAGAAAAAGATTTACAAATTTAACTTACAACCACAGTATGTGAGGCATTACGATGTGCAATATGAAAGAGTACAATCAATGTACAGCTTTAGAAGGTAGGAAAACAAAACATGCAAGATTAGGTTAAGATTTATACAAGTATATATATATAATTTTTGAATATGAAGGTAGAAATATGAAGATAAATGATACTGGTAGAAGTTAGTTTTGTCCTTAGCTTGAAGAAAGCAGTTTGTTGAACATTAGATATTGAAAATAATTTATTCTATATGTGCTACATCACAGGCATATTCCTTTACGATGCGGTATTGTGAACTTAGAGAGCTCATTTACGGGGGTGGGTGTTAGAAAAATATGTATTAATGCGTGTGCTTAATGCTAATTAGAAGCTAAAAGAGTTAACACGTTTTTCATTCTATTTTATATACAGCTTAGTTTTATATGAGACTAAAAGATGCTTTTGAAACTGCAGTGTGCTTTCTGAAACTTGCAAGACACCCTCTGACCTAGTAACTGCTAGCACAGCAAAATTCATGTTTATGCCTTTTGGAAATGTACTTGAAAAACAGGTGATTATCTGCTAGGTCAGAAAGCAATGAATGAACAATGCTATATTCTATAGTGTTATGATTTTGAACAATTAGCTCTGTTCGTGGTATGAGAACATGCACAGCTGCAGAAGGAAGAGATAAAGACAGACAAAGAACTGTTAAAGAAATGAACTGCAATCTATACTTGCTTTGTGTTCAAATTAGCCGTAGTACCTTGAATGGTAACATTGCATATATCTAACCGGTGGTAGCCAAGGCCACATTGTTTTTCTTAGGAAGTTTCTTACAAAAATTGATAGTACAAGCAGAAAAGCATGAAAACAACTGCTATGTAATGATGATGTTAAAACTTGTGATCTGCTACATCAGCTTGGTAGGCAATGTCTTATTAGAAAATGTATAAAAATGCTGGTATTTCCTGATTCTAGTTAGACAAACTCTGTATTAGCACGTTTTTGTCTCCTTGCTGCAAGATTAAAGTGCCTTAACCTGAACCTACATTGTATTGATAATTTTTAAAATATATTTTTCCTTTGACAGATTGGTCCTTCGGACCGGAAACATCTCTCGGTCTAGCTCAGGTCAGATGGGCCCGGTGGCATGAAACCGCATGGGGAAGAAGCCACATCGGTTCTTCTGCTTTGAAAAGACCTCCAACTGAATTGTCGTTCAAAAGAGGCCAACCACTGTTTCTGATCTGCGACTGGAGGACGAGTCAGCAGTTCCGGTGGGATCAAACACGGAGGCTCAGGTAAGGAGGAATTTACCTTTTTTCTGTTTTAGATCAGGGACTTGTTGCAGTATTTTGTTTTTGTCGGGGAGATCTGTAAAGTGCAGATCAGGGACAAAAAAGATTGCTGTCTTGTCATAGATCAGGGAAACGGAATAGGCAGGCAGTTATTCTAGATAAACTGTGAAGAAGTATAAATCATGGTAGCATGTGATAAAAAGGGTTACGTAACAATTTCTAACTTAGCTAAGACAACATGGGAAACAAGTGCACAAAAAGTTCCCGAGATCCGCCCTTAACCGAAGACGCGAAATATATGCAATTACAGCGTGCCGACAATGTTAGGTACTATACAAAATGGGTTAATAAATACAAATTTGATAGTAACTTAGATAAACCTTCACTTATCAAACTTGTCAAACAACTTAAAACAGACGCAAAAGGTCAGATAAAAAAGCAACGTCAATTAGCAGTTCCTCAGGCACACAGGTGGCTTGAGGAAGCAAACCGCAGGGAACAAAAGAATAAAAATTCAAAAGCAATGTTTTTAGATAAAGAAGACAATAACTTGGTAATAGCAACAGCCCCTCCGCCCCTTCCGCTTCCCTTACCAGAATATGAAGTGAGTGGACAAGCTGATCCACCTCCATTATATTCAGCTGTTCCTGCAAAACCAAAACCGTTTGTCAGAGATCCTATCGAGACTAGGTCTCGAACACGCAACTTAAGAGGGGATATTGAACTGTATGAAATAAATAAAAATTCACAAGCTATGAGTGAAGAAGAGATATGTCCACTCATAGAAGTACCAAATCCACAGGCAGGACAGGCAGAACAGGACCCAACTCTTCTAGTATATAGACCGTGGACACCCGAAGACATCTGGAAGGCCAAAAAGGGAATTCCCCATCCGAAAGTTAATTTTAGAAAATTCTTAGAAGACTTACAAGGCATGAGGTTAAGTTACCATTTGAATGGAGAGGAAGTAGAGAAAGTAGTCAGACAAATCATGGGTCCAGATTGGCACAAGATCAGTGGCAACTGGAATCCCCGTGACGCAGAACATAGGCCACTCCCATATAGTAACGCAGAACTGGATAACAGAGTGAAAGGTCTGACAGACCAAATCTCTGAGAAATGGAAGCCTAGGGCTGACTGGACTTGCATTAATCAATGCATACAACAAGAAGGTGAAACTGTTGATAGATATTATGCCAGATTATTAGTGTTTTAATAACCATTGTGGAATGCAGGTACCTGAAGACCAAACACATGATTCCCTATATGAGCAGCAGCTGAAGAATGCATTTTTGAAAGGCAGTATTGCGCCCATTAACAGCTTTATTACAAAGCACATGGTAGATCATCGTACAAGTAGATTACACTCATTACTTGAATATGCAAGACATGCTGAAATGCATTTTAATAGCAAAAAGAAAAAGAAAACTCAAGTATTTGCAGTAGAAGATGGATCAGAAGTCTTTGTAGTACAAACTGGGAAGAAGGGTAAGAAAAATGCCCAGGGAAACAAACAATCTGATAAACAATCAGAGGATTTTGAAGAGAGAAAGAAAAGGGGTGAATGTTTTAAATGCGGGAAAAAGGGACATCTAGCAAGGGATTGCAGGCAAAATAAAAAGGTAAAGACAGAAGATAAGGAGGGTGAGGACTGACTATATGATATTCAAGAATCACTGAAGAGGAATAATCAGGAAAAGACAAGTGCAAATGTGATAGAAGGAGTAGAGGATGTGATAGAAGAAATAGAAGGTGTGCATGAAATCAGAGATAATGAAGAAAATGAAATTTTAGACTTGGCATTATTGAGCCTAGAGCTCTACTTAGCAGACACAAAACTGGAAGTTAGACTTCTGGTTGAGGGGAGGGAAGTTAAATTCCTGTGTGACTCAGGGGCTTCACGGACCCTGATACATCCTTCCAAACTACCAGAAAATTCAGAATCACTTTATTACATATTAGTGAAAGCAGCTAATGGACAGCTGTATTGGGAGCCACTCTCCCACAACATAGCAATAACTGACCCTGTTTCAGGGATGACCCAGAAAAGCAAAATTGTTGTTTCTGCAAAATGCCCAGTAAATCTTTTGGGCAGAGACCTAATGCAGATATTTGGCATAGCAGTAGCTCCAATTATGCAGGGTATGGAAGCACAGTGACAAATGGATACGTTTGTAGTGCTACCGGAGGGTGAAACATTTTATTGGTACAGCCAGGACTTGGTTACGACTGGTCCAGGGGCAGTAACCGAAGAACTGATGAATGTAGCCATCAGTAAATCCCCCTCCCTTAGGTTCATAGGTTCATAGGTTCATACTAGGCTATCTGCCCTAGGGCATTTATAAGCCTAGCCAGAGTGTGTTTGGCTTTCACCACCCATTTTAAATTAATTTTGCTATGCCCTTTTTTGAGGTTAGTATACTGTGCCTCTGTCAAACAGTGACACAGAAGTGATACCCGGGGTAAACCTATGATCTCCCATCCACTCATCAAGATTCCTCTTGAAGAGAGTCAATGAGGGACTCTGCCTAACCTGGACTGGGATTTTATTCCAGAGTGAAAGGATCCTCTGGGTTATGAATCTGTCCCTCCAGCATGTCCTATTTATTTCAGTTCTGAGGTTCAAGTCTCTCGAGTGCGTAGCTCGATGGGATTTGGATTTTCTGAGGTGCAGCATGTCCATTAATTCCAGGTCGGACATGGCTTTATATGTCAGGCACAGATCACCTCTGAGCAGGCGGTATGCCACTGAGTAGAGTTGGAGATTCTTTAACCGGGCAGCATATGGCATCTGTTTGAGCCCTATGATCCTCTTGGTGAGGCACTTTTGGGGTCTTTCCAGTTGCTGCAGGTGTCTGATTAGGTACATCCCAAAAGGGGCATTGTACTCAATTATGGGCCTGATGAGGGATGAGGGATGAGTAAAGAGGCACGATGACCTCCCCTGATCTAGATGTGAATCCCTTCATGATTAGGTGGGCTATATAAAATGTTTTTCTAACCACTTTGGCCACGTGGTTGTCAAATGAGAGATTGATATCAACTTGGGTCCCCAGGTCCCTAATTACTTCTTCTGTACTTAATGGATTACCACCTATGTGGTAATTTGTTGGCACTTTGTTTTTGCCAAAGGGGATGACTATACACTTTTTGGCATTTAGCTTGAGGCCATGGCTCTGGCACCAGTTGTCTGTTTCTATGAGGCCCTTTTGGAGGATGCTTGTGTCAGCTGGAGAGTCGATTATGGCACCCAGTTTGCAGTCATCTGCGAACTTAGTCAGCCACAGTCCTTCCGTGTTGGCCTGTACCTCCGAGAAATATATACCGAACAAGAGAGGTCCCAGGACTGAGCCTTGGGGACGCCACTTGTAACTGGTTTGGAGTCTGACATGGCTCCAGCAATTCTAACCATGTGGGTTCTGTCCTTGAGCCAGTTTGCAACCCATCTAGTGACATAGGGGTTTATATTTAAGCTGGTGAGCTTATCTATAATGCCCGAGTGGGGTATTGTATCGAAGGCTTTTGCAAGGTCCAGGTAGGCTGTCTGGACCACCTCCTCTCGTCAATGGCCTTGGTGACTGTTTCAAAGAAATCAACCAGGTTTAAGAGGCAGGATCTGCCCTTAACAAAGCCGAACTGGGTAGGATCCAGTGTCTGTAGGTCCCCAATATCTTTATTTATGAGGTCCATGATGATCCTTTCCATAGCTTTGCAGACCAAGCTAGTCAGGCTTATAGGGCGATAGTTTCCAGGATCCGTTGAGGCACCACCTTTGTGGAGAGGGACCACTGTTGCTGTATGCCACTCTTTGGGTGCATATCCTGTAGTAAGGCTGAGACTGAACAGTAGTTTTATGTTTGGGTTTAGCTCTTCTTGGAGTTCATGTAGGAAGCAGCCTGGGACACCGTCTGGTCCCATTGATGCTGTGTTTTTTGCTTTGGAGAGGGCAGCTCTTACCTGAGCATCTGAGATGTCAGGGGGGCAGCACTCTGCTGGGATAAATATTTGCCCTTTTGGTGGGGAGGGGGGAAGTTTGTGCTGAACCTGTCAGCTAGGATGTTGGCAATGTCTGTGGGTTTGGTGTATTTTTTGTCATTTTGGACTAATTCTGAGCATATCTGGGAATTCCCACCCAGGTTCCTAACATAACTAAAGAAAGCCTTGTGATTATCCTTAGTGTCCTGTGCAATTTTTCTCTCGAAGCTGGCCTTAGACGATTTTATGAGTGCCCGTAGATTTTTGCTAATACTGACCAGAGATGTCTTCCCTTTTTGGGATTTTGCTCTATCATGTAGTAGCTTCCTCCTTCTATTGTATAGTTTGTTTATGGCTGGGGTCCACCAGACAGGATGTCTGCCTTTGGAGGATTGGGTCTTGGTTTTATTTGGGATTGCATGATTCATGCATTCCTGAAGATATTCATAGAATGCGTTTATAAAGGATTCTGTGGTCTGGGCCATATTTTTCACAGGCCCGGGGGCTTTGAAGGATTCCACCTCGGTTTTGAGGAGTGTGAAATTTGCTTTAGAGAAATTTTTCACTGTGGTTTTCAGGGCAGGGGGTGGAGTCGGGATGTGAATATCCAGTGAGATTAGTTTATGGTCTGATCTTACCAGTGAGGGATACACTTCTGGTCTGGAGCACAGAGTCCCCATGTTGGTGATGATCAGGTCCAGTATGTTTTCCCCTCTTGTGAGAGTGGTAACAAGTTGTTCCATAGCATTTGAGTTTATAAATTCTAGGAATCTTTGGGCTAGGGTCTTGGAGCTAGAGTAATGCTCCCAGTCTATGTTTGGGTAGTTGAAGTCGCCCAATATAATGGTGTTTGGAGAGACCTTCATATTTTCCAGTGTTCCCAGGAAGGCTGAGTGGGGTTCCTGGGTTTGGGAGGGTGGTCTGTAGCAGGCTATAAACTAGAAGGCAGTTTTACCCACTGTTAGTTGCACATGGATAGTCTCTGATGCTTCGTGCTGTGCCACCAACCTGGAGGTGTGGGTATCTTTGGCGAATATTGATACTCCCCCTCCTTTTGTAGTACGGTCCAAGTTTTGGGGCCGAAAAGCATGGTATGACGTATAACCTGGTAGTGCTGGGGTGCTCTTGGGAGCCCTGAACCAGGTTTCTGTTACTGCACAGATATCGATGTTCTCCATGTTAAGGAGAGTTTCGAGTGCATGCATCTTGAGGTTTAGACTTCTGGCATTGAGTAGCATTACTCTTAGTTTCTTATCCCTTGTGATACCTATGGAGGTGGGTTTGTCTTTTGAGCCTTGCCTAAAAAAGGCACTATGGGGGTAGCAAGAGCCTTTGCCAATATCCGAAAGTCCAGGGATGACAGGTGCAAGCTGTCCCTAGCGAAGCATCGTGGCTTGTCGAGCATGTCATCCCAGTCTGACAGGCATTGGATCCCCTTTGAATGACACCAATACTTAAGCCAATTGTTGAAATTGATTATCTTGTCTTCATATTGTGGCATCATTCTTGGTGAGAGTAAGATGCTTCTCAAGGTAAGGGTCATACCGGCCTGGGCTACATGTTCAGAGAGCTCCTCTATGTCTCTTTTCATGTAGTCCAGGGAGGTACGTCTCAGGTCATTCACACCAGCATGGACAATGACTGAGTCATATTTGTACTTGCCTTGGAGTGACCTGAGTGCTTGTGTTATGTGGCGGATCCTAGCACCTGACAGGCAGCTCACCGTGACCTTCTCCTTGTTCAGCCTGGTGAGCAGGACGTCAGTGTGCCTGACGACAGAGTCACCTATTACAAGTGTATCAGGTGTGTTGTTTAGCCTTAAGGGCTGTGACTGTTCAGCACACTGACTTTGTGAGCTATGTGTTGCATGAGTTTTGTTTTGGGGTAGCGG
This sequence comes from Protopterus annectens, assembly GCF_019279795.1. Classification (NCBI taxonomy): domain Eukaryota; kingdom Metazoa; phylum Chordata; order Ceratodontiformes; family Protopteridae; genus Protopterus; species Protopterus annectens. The sequence continues at coordinate 1,023,980,276 of NC_056725.1, forward strand.
TTGCTTGGTTGTCTGCTTTGGAGGTCTCTGCTGCTTAGGCAGATTTTTATTTAGAGCCTCTGAGTATGTTTTTGTGTGTTTATGTATTTGGTTTACTGTCGTGGTAGGTCTATGTGAGATTGGAATTGTAGTGAGTGTGGTTTCCTTCTCCTCCTGACTGGTTTTGCCAGTACTGAGTTGAGAAAGCTTAGCCTCCAGTATGGCTATATGGTTGCATCTCTCACATGTGCTGGAATTTGTTGGGAGGAGGATAGGGTTGTCTGTGTACATGAGGCAGTTGTATCATTGCCTCAAGATTCCGAGATTCACCAGCTGGACCAGAGAGGAGATTGACAACTGACCTTTGGACATGCTAGAATAGTATTGGGAATTCCTTTATAATTGAAAAAAAGGGCTAATGGGGAACGCGGTACTCAAGGGGAGTTTGTGAGGGTGTAGTGCTTTTAATATTTTAGTGCTGACTTATATAATTGCTTTAGTGAGCAAGTGCCAGGTAACTTAAATGCAATGTGTTTCAGGTAACTTAAATGCAAAAATGACAAACAGTAACTTTCTTTCAAGTGAAACAAGGAAATAAGTACAGTAAGCAATGCAGATATCACTGAGGATCCACAGAAGTGCTGAAAAGCTGCGTTTTAGGTGGAATTAGCGTTTCAGGGAAATAACAAGCAAACAAACAAGCAGCATACAAATAAAGCTAGATTCAGCAGGCCTGGATCTAGTCTATGCTACAGCTAACAAGGTGTACCAATTTCAGTAAGAAACAGTTCAAATATGCAGGCACTATAAGCCTTTAACCAGAAATTCCCAGCTCAGAAGGGCAGAGTCCAGCCTCTCCTCCCACAAGAGTGCAGACCACAAACCTTCTTAATGTAAAATAACTGGCCTGAAGCCCAAGTGCTTAAACCAGAACTAATACACTTTTAGAATAACAGACACTGAGCCCTCAATCAGCAGTTCACAACTTAGAAGGATGTAAGCTATCTGTCCTGCCACAACAGTGCAGGCCACAAACCTTCCTAATGTAAAACAACTGGTCTGAAGCCCAAGTGCTTAATCCAAAAGACTTAGAATGATAGCTACACTTTAATCAACACCTTGACACTGATAAACAGCATTTGTTGCATTGCACTCTATATTACTGTAGCAAACCAGGACCTGATAAAGAATATGAGCAAGAACTGTTTAGAAACTATGCTAACAGATTAGTATTACAAAATCTGTACTGGCACACAGGAGAAAACAGTGTAGTAAGCTGTTCATTGCCCCATGAATTCCTAGCACTTTACAAATCTAATCGATTACCACATGTGAGTTTGACTAAAGATAAAAATGTGAAGTGGGCAGACCTAGGAGAAAAAGTCACAAGGTGGGAAAAGCAGACAGAGTTAGAACTTTCTGAACAGGGAGTACAAAAGCAGAAGCTGAATTGTATAACATAGACACACCCAGCTGTACACTTGCAGGCAAGTGAGGACAGCTAAGTAGCACTCTTATTAGAGGAAGAGGAAAAAGCCTTACGAGGCATACCAGAGACTCTCTGGTCAACAGGAAAATCAGATGTAGGACTTATTCATACAGCAGGACCAGTCACTATCACGCCAAAGTCAGGAAAAGAGACAGTATCCCTTGAAAAAGGATGCAGAAATAGGAATCAAACCTATAATAGCAGCCTTACTTAAGGAAGGAGTATTGGTAGAATCTCCCGATTCACCATGTAATACACCCTTATTTCCTGTTAGGAAAGCAAACGGAGAATGGCGTATGGTCCAAGATTTACAAGCTGTAAATGACGCAGTTATACCCAGGGCACCTACGGTGCTAGATCCACACACCTTATTAAATGATTTGAAACCTCAACAAAAGTATTTTTCCGAGGCAGATATCTGCAATGCGTTTTTCTCAATACCGATACACCCTGACAGCCAACATTGGTTTGCATTTACATTTCAGGGGAAAAGGTATACATATACGTGACTACCACAGGGATATTGTGAGAGTCCAACAATATTCGCACAGGAAATGGCAAGTAACCTGGCGGGATTTATCCCACCGAAAGGCAGCCAGATTTTACTTTATGTAGACGACATTCTGCTGGCAGCCCCCACCCAGCAAGAATGCAGAGAAGATACCATAGCATTACTACAATTTTTAGCTACTCAAGGACACAAGGTAAACAAAAACAAACTGCAACTTTGGAAAAAACAGGTCAAATACCTGGGATATGTAATATCCAAAGAGGGCAGAATATTAGATGAAGACAGAAAAACAGCAATATTACAAGCACCTAAACCAACTACCAAGAAGGAAATTATTTCCTTCCTAGGTACCACTAATTTTTGTCAAAGTTGGATTCCAAACTATGCCTTGGAATCTGCTCCACTGACCAACTTGATATTCAAGAAGCCTATGGCAGCACAAGATTTATTACAGTGGACACCAGAAGCAGAAGCAGATTTCTGCAAATTGAAACAACTGATAGCATCTTCATTAGTTTTAGGATTACTGAACTATCATAAACAGTTTTTCCAAACTGTAGATTCTAAGCAGGGTAATATGACATCAGTGTTAACACAACAGCATGGGGACAAACAACACCCCATAGCTTACTATTCATTGCAGCTAGACCCAGTGATGCGATCCCTGCCCCACTGTGTACAAGCAGTAGTCGCAGCTGCAATGGCAGTGCAGGCATCAGCCTCAGTAGTGTTATTCCACCCTCTCACAGTGAGAGTGCCTCATGCAGTCAAGATTATTTTACTGCAAGAAAAAGTAGCATATCTTTCTCCTGCTAGACATCTTTCCTGTATAACTATACTGTTGAGCCAACCTCATATGACAATTGAACGATGCGTCAACCTTGCCCCCAACCCCTGCAGATGGCAAACCACACTGCTGCCTGCAGGAGATTGAGCAAAAGACATTACCTAGAAAAGATCTCACGGATGTTCCCTTGGATGATGCCAAGGTGACATACTATGTGGACGGCTCGTGTAGGAGGGATCCTAAAGGACAGAATCTAGTGGGGTATGCAGTAGTTTCTGATACTGAGATTTTAGAAGCAAAGTCTTTACCGCAAAACTTATCTGCACAAGCAACAGAATTGATTGCTTTAACAAGGGCATGTACCTTGGCAAAGGGTAAACGAGTGAACATTTTTACTGACAGCCAGTATGCTTTTTCTACTGTACATGTTTTTGTGCAGCAGTGGAAAAATAGAGGAATGATAACATCTACTGGTAAAACAATTAATCATGCGCAATTTATTTTAGATTTGTTAAACTCTATTCAGCTACCTCAGAAAGTAGCTATTTGCAAATGCGTAGCTCATACCAAACAACAGGATAGGATTTCAAAAGGTAATGCGAGGGCTGATACAGCTGCAAAGCAAGCAGCTTCAGCTTCAGAAGTATTTCTTTTGAGTGAGGAATTACAACCATCTGAGATTTTAGACTTAGAAATGTTAAAAACAATGCAGACACTTACTACAAATGTGGAAAAACAAAAATGGATAAAACAAAGAGAAATTCTTGAGAAAGGGATGTACATCTCCAAAGAAAGGAAACCGGTTTTACCATATAACTTGTTTAGATATGCAGCTTTGTTGAGCCATGGGCAGTGCCATGTCTCAACAGGGGGGATGGTACAGTTAGTGAATCGAGTGTTTACAACATATGGATTTACAAACTACACAAAAATGTTTTGTGCAGCATGCCATGTTTGTAACAAGCATCATGCACAAGGGGCATTGAAACCTAAGCAAGGAAGTTTACCTACACCACCGTATCCGTTCCATACTATCTGTATGGATTTTATAAAGCTGAACAAATGTGAAAATAAGAAGTACTGCCTTGTCATTATAGATATGTTTTCCAAATGGGTGGAAGCTTTTCCAACTAAAAATCCAGATGCAGCTATTGTTGCAAAAGTCCTTGTTAAAGAAATTATTCCTAGATTTGGCATACCGGAAAAGATTTATAGCGACAATGGCACACACTTTGTAAATCAAACTATACAACAATTGAGCCGTTACTTTGGGATTTCTCTGAAAAACCATTGTGCATACCACCCCCAATCTGCAGGATTAGTAGAGAGGCACAATGGAGTTTTGAAAAATAAGCTCAGGAAATTGATTAGTGAGACACAAAAGAACTGGGTGCACTGTCTACCTCTGGCACTGTTGAGTATGAGGACTGTTCCAAATGTAAAATGGTTAACTCCTTTTGAAATTCTGTTTGGGAGGGCATATTATACACCTCAGTGGAAACCTCTCATGCCTGTAGACCAGGAGGCTGACAGTTCACTTGCAGAGTATATGAGGTGATTTTTGAATAACAAACATTTGCAGTTAAATTCTGTTTCAGATAAAGAACAAAGCCAGACATTCGGAAGCAGCAATAGTCCCAGGCACGTGGGTCTGGGTGAAAGTCATGAAGAAAAAGAATTGGTGTTCTCCGAAGTGGGAAGGACCATACCAGGTGCTACTGTCAACACCCACTGCAGTCAAGATCGCAGAGCGAGTGTCCTGGATTCATCTGACACACTGTAAATTGGTTAAGAACTTTGAACTGGACAACAACCTTGTTACTGTTATACAATGAGAACAAAATGACCAGGTATAGAGTAAACAGGGATGCAGAACAACCTCAGAAAAATTGCATGATTATTCTGATAGCTATACTGATAACAATGATCTTTTTGCTGTGGCCTTTCCTTTTCCCAGCCACACGAGTTGAACTGAACAAACGTGATGCATTACTCATAGACTGGCATCCAAACTTTAACACTTACCAAGCAATTAAATATGTGTATGCTGAGACTTTCAATGTTTCAAACTGCTGGATTTGCACAGCTATACCAACAGCATACGGGGGATTATTGATGACTGCTGTCCCCCTAGGGTTCAATGAGACCTGGGAAAACTTGATTTTTGATACTACACCTGTAAAATCACAAGACAAAATAGCATTGTACCTACCTGTTACACAAAAAGGGATTGTATGTTTTTATAAAAATGACACTATTCAGGTGGGTTGGAGCAATTGCAATGTGACTGTTTCTTATAAATGTTATATTAAGGCCAATAAGGCAAAAACTATTTGTGATACAAACTATGATGCATATTTTGAAAAGATGCATAGAAGTGTTAGTGAAGTACAACATAATCCTGTTCTTTTAAAGCAGCTTTCTATTATTGATAAGAAAATGTTTCATGCAGGGCAAGCTTATATCAATACTAAAGTAGAGAATTGTTATTTTGTTTGTGGGAAAAAAGCATATAAATGGCTACCTGAGAATTGGTCCAGCAGTTGTTTTTTGGGTTACCTGGTTCCGGCCAAATGACACACCGCAGCTTTGCCTCAGGGAAAAATTCAAAACATCAGAGAGGTTAGCAGTACACCTAGAAGTCCAATCAAGATACCCAAAAATCCAGTGGGATGAATCGAAGCAGGGTGGAGAAACCATAACTCCGTGAAAAACAAAGATAAACTGGCCCACATGGACTTGAGTGACACCATTATATCGTGGGCAGGCATAGCCCCTGCATATGGTGCAGTGAAATCAATTTGGGAGCTGAGAAAACTGTCTAAACTTCTCGAAGTTATGAGCAATGCAACTTTTTCTGCTCTTGAATTAGTGACTGATGAACGAAATGCTATGAGAACTGTGGTACTTCAAAACCGCATGGCTCTTGACTTCACCCTAGTGGCGAGAGGTGGTACGTGCCCTTTAATCAAAGAAGAATGCTGTTCATATATTCCTGACAACCAGCACGAGATAAACGACCATCTTGAGGTGATCCAGCAAGTGTCGACCATGACCAAACCAGGCCCAAACCCTGTAACGGACTTTTTCCAGACTTTGTTTGGGGGGTGGGGTTCCATCCTAATGAACATCCTGATTGCCATTTGTGTGGGATTACTCCTATTAGGAGCATGCATTTGTTGTGGTATTCCCTGCATGAAGAAGTTAATCAAAGATTTTATAGACATGTCAGTTTCTGAGACTTTGTATCAAAGTACTGAAATTGAAGAGTTGTTGAAAAGTGAAACACTTTCATAAGTCTAAACTGAATGACTCTCTTAACTGCAAATCCTGAATGGAAGAGGTTAGGAGAAGAAGCAAACTGTTTATGCTTTTGAAAATAGAATTAAAAAGTATTAACACGTGGGAAATGTTAGAAAAATATGTATTAATGTGTGTGCTTAATGCTAATTAGAAGCTAAAAGAGTTAACAAGTTTTTCATTCTATTTTATATACAGCTTAGTTTTATATGAGACTAAAAGATGCTTTTGAAACTGCAGTGTGCTTTCTGAAACTTACAAGATGCCCTCTGACCTAGTAACTGCTAGCACAGTGAAATTCATGTTTATGCCTTTTGGAAATGTACTTGAAAAACAGGTGATTATCTGCTGGGTCAGGAAGCAATGAATGAACAATGCTATATTCTATAATGTTATGATTTTGAACAATTAGCTCTGTTTGTGGTATAAGAACATGCACAGCTGCAGAAGGAAGAGATAAAGACAGACAAAGACTGTTGAAGAAATGAACTGCAATCTATACTTGCTTTGTGTTCAAATTAGCCGTAGTACCTTGAATGGTAACATTGCATATATCTAACTGGTGGTAGCCAAGGCCACATTGTTTTTCTTAGGAAGTTTCTCACAAAAATTGACAGTACAAGCAGAAAGCATGAAAACAACTGCTATGTAATGATGATGTTAAAACTTGTGATCTGCTACATCAGCTTGGTAGGCAATGTCTTATTAGAAAATGTATAAAAATGCTGGTATTTCCTGATTCTAGTTAGACAAACTCTGTATTAGCACGTTTTTGTCTCCTTGCTGCAAGATTAAAGTGCCTTAACCTGAACCTACCGTGTATTGATCATTTTTAAAGTATATTTTTCCTTTGACAGTGGGGGTGATGGATATGTCCCTACACAGAAGGTGTGGCATAAAAAGTTCCAAATGTGAAACTGTTCTTTTCTCACTCATTATATATATTTGATCAAGTACCATTTCAACTACGTCTGTTCTTTTGTATAACAGTCAGCTCGTCTGACCATGCAGGTTACACCACATGGAGCCATTATTAAAATAAATCTGAATAAGCATAAGAAGAAGCATTTTGGCAATCCACACTATTTAGAGGGATCCACTATGGAAAACATTTTTGCGTTTAAGTATATATAGCATATATATGTATGTACTCTCTCTCACACAAAAATGTTTTCCATAGTGGATCCCTCTAAATAGTGTGGATTGCCAAAATGCTTCTTATATTTATTTTTATTTATTTATTAATCCATGTGGTGGTGTATCCATGGTGCATGGTCAGACTGACTGTTACACAAAAGAACAGACGATTTGAATGGTACTTTCATCAAATATATATATGAGAGTGAGAAAAGAATAGTCATACATTTGGAACTCTTTATGCCACACACCTGTAGGGACATCCATATCCATCACCCCCCCCCCCTGAATGAGCTCTCTAAGATAGCCTCACGGAATCATCTGAAAGGAATATTATGCATGTAGCATGGAATTATAATTTATCAATATTCAATATCTCTCAAGCTAAGGACAAAACTAACTTCCACCAGTATAATTTATCTTCATATTTCTACCTTCATATTCAAAGATTAAAAATGAACTGCCAGATTATATGTATTATATTTCATTCATTATTCATCATTTCTCCAATGTCTGTATGATCACACCACTCTGTCAGATGCATGCACAGCTTTTCTCCTATTATCTGATTTAAATTATATACTTGTTAATTCTTCAACAAGGAGAGCTTGCTGCTCCCTCATTTGTCTTTCTGCTGCAAAATCCTTATTTGTGAGCCTGAACAAATTGTAACCATTTACCCTCCAGCTCCATACCACAGGGAACTATATAGGTGACATGTGCGCATCAAGAGCCTATTACCCAGAAAGAAATTACCAGAAAACCTGGCTTTTCTATCACTATCTGGAAATTTTTGCTTGTATAAATTATGACATCTCAATTAGTAGTTTGACTTTCTCTCATTTCTATTGTGATAATTTTCAGGAAGGAGAGGAAACTGTGTCCCTTGCATGATCAAAACCATAGAGTAGAAGTTAAAGACTGAAACTACAGCAAGAGTTAACAAATGAAAGTACGGATAGCCTGGAAACATGAATATGGTTATTTCTGTCAAACGAGCTAGTTTACTCAAGAATCATCAGCAATGGAACTGGTTATTTGGAATGTTATGGTGCATGCTTTCCCTCTTGTGGAATCAGAGTTTCTAGCTTGTGTTTCATGAAACTCAAGATTGTTCTATTAAGGTTTAAATTGTTCTGCCAATCTTTTTCCAGAAAAGTATTTTGAATGTTTACACACATAACCTTCTATCCTCCCAAAATTTTAGTTAACCTGCTGCTTTTAAAACACATTTAGAATGTTTAGGGTTTGGAAGGTGCATAATATGCAGACATGCTGAACTTAATCATATTAATAATAAACCGATGTGATACTTCATTGGGTGCCAGGTCAGCAAATATATTCAGTAATCATGTATGTTGAAATGCTGACATGCCTTTTCTTAGAGAACGTGTTAGAACATATATATATATATATATATATATATATATATATATATATATTTTTTTTTTTTTTAGTAAAGTGATGCACATATATTCAAGAATGAGATGATGGGAATGCTCAGTGATGATGTTAAAACTTCTTATAGAGTTCACAAGAATCCATTTAGTCCTGTCTTCCTTGGGCTGCAGTGATACCAGCCCTGCACATCATTTGATTTGTCTACACCTTGCTAGAAGTAATGTGTTAGTCTGGTATATATATATATATATATATATATATATATATATATATATATATATATATATATATATATACATAGCTGTGTCAAAGTACTGGACATCATGGAAATGTCTTACATAAGTTGCATTGGCTGTTTCTTATACACGTCTCTCTAGCTTTCCTACGAATAGTAAATGTAATGAAACATATCAAAACAGGCACAGCTGATCAGGATGGATGCCCATGAGGCTCAGATGGGGCAGACATAGAATGTGAGAGTAGTACTTCATTAAGGCATTACTTGCATTTCAGTGTGAACAATAAAGTCAAGGTTATGAATAATACGCCCTTAATATAAAGGGAATGAACAGTCCCAGTAAAAAGGAAATATTTATTTCTGTATCTGTGAGGATTATCCTCAGAAATAATATATCTACATGAAGTCTACAGTATGGTTCCATGGTTCATTTTATCTTAACATACCCTTTTTTCAATAAAGCACTGTAAATAAACATAAACTAACCCAGGCAAAGGGAGTGGCAAGCTACCCTGATTTGAGGGGCTTCACTCAAGGCATCACTTACTTAATATTCCATTCTCCAAGGTTGCACAACCTTTGCAAACGTTTACATACTTTCAGAAAATGGTCTGCCAGTGAAGTAGGAATCATGGAAGCAACAGGTGATGCTTCAAAAAACACATTTTCCTACATGAAAAATAAGAAGGTAAACAGAATTTATTATACCCTTACAAATGAATCCTTAATATATTAGAATGAAAAGGGGAAGGGGGGGCACCACTCTATTAAAAATAAGTTACCTTTAGATGAATGTTTTAGATTCATATGCTAGAAGGGATTCATAGAATAGTACTCCAATTACATTTTTTGTGTTAACTGTATCTCATAACGTCAGTTCAAGAAACCAAACAAATTATAGCAGCCAATTTCAATCTTGCAGATGGTTTTCTTGTGACTGCAGGGAAGTTTAATATCATTACATCCCCAGTGGGCTATAGTGGGGAGTGAATCACAATGATTACTCAACCCTGTAATTTCCTAAGCAAGACATTTATGGATTTTAGCATAGCTGACATTTGGGTGCACAAAGGAAGACAGAGATACTATATATATGTATAGTCATTATTCTGTAGTGTATATTTCCCCTCTTCATACAGACAGGCTTTGCATGTTACAAGACATACAAATCGTTGCCACAAGTTGGGAAACTACTGTTTATCGTCAGACTCTGATTGCCTTTCATATACAATTTCAAAGTTTTCTGTTTTGAAATTCTCCAAGCTATGGAGGCCGCCTGCTTTTTTTCTCTAAAATAGAAGGATTTCAAAAATGGTTAGCTCAGTAAATAAAGGTGTTCCAGACTCCAAAGAGATGCAATATTTGTAGGATGGATTTATTTATTTGTTTATTTATTATTCATTTCGTTATGTATTTATTTATTTTTGCATAGGAGTTTGAAATCATGTCAAGTAATGTTTGGCATCAGTGGAATAGTGTAACAGTATTATAAAACTGCTCTTTTCTCCACTTTTATTAGGCAGGCAAAGTTTACCATAGCACAGACATTTTATTGTGGCTCTCCAAGAAAGATACACCACATACTGGATTGCAAAGAAGCAGGGGGATTGGAACTACTAAAACTCAGATTTTATTATACTTCTGAGTAAGGCCTTAAAGGTTTGCCTAGGACGGCTAGGATTATTAAGGCTTCTTAACAGCTAAGGGAACCTATGAAAATTGTTCCAAACAACTTTTAGACTATTGGCTGTCTAATCCTTTTATGTACCTCAAATAAGCTAGTGGCCAGAATGTACTCAGCATCTCATCAGGAGCAAAATCATCTGTTTCATATCCAAGAGAAGAACAATGCAGCTTTCTGTTACTACAAATTTGGAAAGTTTTTATATCTGGTACCATCGCTAATCATCACTGAAAATGCCTTATCATTTATAGTCAACATGGATGAAACTTCTACCAAATTTCAGAGGTGACATCTATATAAATCCTGGTCCAATCCTGAGTAAGCGTCTGTCTCCATGGCCAGCTGTGGTGTTGTTTTACAATAAACTGGTAAAGCTACAGGTATTTATTGATGTCTATAAACCTGGCATTGCAATCTCCATAGAATCCTAGTTGAAAACCCATCTTGGGAGTAAAAAAAATCAGTGTCTGGATGGAACCCATACATGAGCAGGGGAATAACCAGGACATACTCTAGACTGGAATAATGCACCCAGCTTGAAATGCTGATAGTTATTTCAATTATGTCTTTATGGGGAAAAAAATATATTTAAATTATTTAAGAATCTACATTCACCCATGGACCATACAGCTTTCTAGAGGAAATCTTGGCCTGGCTGTCAGTATTACCAGAAATGAAACCTAAATGGCTTTATTGCTTCAGTCAGTTATTGAATTTACCGACTAGAATAGATTAAAAATCATGTAGGGAAAGCATAATGGATTGTATGCTTATATCCCACTTAGTGCTTAAGGGTCTGGGCATCATAGATTCATAGGTTCACAGGTGTAGACTAGGCTAATGACCACTGGGGCCTTTACAAGCCTAGCCATGCATCCCAAAGTATCCCATGAGTTATTGTGCTTTAGAGACTATTTTAAGGAGCGTATGTAAATTAGGGTAAGATTTAATGGCTACCTCTGTCCATCAGAGACATAGGTGTCAAACCAGGGCTGAATTTCTGACTTCACATCCACTGGACCAGATTGCACTTGAATAGCTTTAGGGAAGGGCTCTACAACACATTGATGGGAAGCCTTTTCCACATATTATAGATTCTCTAAGATACATACTTATCCCTCCAACATATCCTATTTAAGCCACAGAAAAAGTTTAAATCCTTTGATCTAGTATTTCTGGTGCTATTTATTTTGCAGATATGCAAAAAGTCCATCACAGTGGAATCCAAGGATGCCTTGTATGCCAGGCATAAATCACCTCTCAGTAGACAGTACAAAACAGAGTATAAAGATTGGGCTTTGAGGGTTTACACCCTGTATTTTTTCGTGAGGAAACTCTGTGGACATTCCAGTTGCTGCAGTGCCTGATCAGGTACATATCAAAGGGGGCGTTCTACTCAATGATGGCTCTGATGAGGACTAAGCACAGTGGTACTATGATTTCCCTGGACCTCTATGCCATGCCCTTTTGTATAAGCTGAGTGACATAGAATTATTTTCTTACTATCTTAGACACATGTTGGTTAAAAGCCAGGGTACTATCTGCATGAGCCCCCAAATGTCTGGCTACTGTGTCTATTTTTAGGGGTGTTTTGTCAATAAGGTATTTTCCCTTTGTGGCCAGCTTCCCAAAGATATTATTATGCCTTTCTTGGCATTGAGATTTAAGCTATGACCATGGCACTAATCATGTGTCTGTTTGAGAAGTTCCCGTGAGATATTAGTGTCTTTGGGGATTTTATGATTGCCCCTAGCTTGCTATCATCTGCAAGCCTGGTAAGCCAGAAGCCCTTGACATTGGTTTTGACTTCTGAAAAATAGATGCCAAAGAGGAGCAGACCTAGCACAGTGCCCTAGGGGCTCCACTGGTGAACTGTCCTCTTTGTGGAGGTTGTGCCTCCGGTCCTAACTTCTTGGGACCTGTTTGTGATCCAGCTGGCTATCCAGTGAGTTAAACATGGGTTTATGCCTAATTCTGTGAGTTTGTTTACAATGTTCAAGTGGGGTATTGCATCAAATGCCTTAGCTAGGTCCACGTAAGCAGTATACAGCATTTTGCCCTCATTCATTGTCTTGGTGACCTTCTCAAAGAAGTCTTCTAGGTTCAGTAGGCATGACCTGCCTTTGATGAAACCAAACAGAGTTGAGTCTAGTATATAAAGATTTCCTGTCATTGTTAATGATTTTCATGATATTTTTTTCCATGGCTTTGCATATGAGCCTAGTCAGGCTAATGGGTCTGTAGTTCTTGAGATCCATTGATGGTCTGCCCTGCTGCAGAGTGATGACCATTGCAGTCCTCCCTTCAAGTGACACAAAGTTCAAACACAAGGTGCAAGGTTTGAGTCTCAAAGCTTCTGTGGAGGCTATGGTTGAATAGTGGCTCCAGTGACCTTGATAGGTCACATTTCAGACTAGTTAGGAGGCATCCTGGGATATTATTGGGGCCCAACCGATGGTTGGACGAGCTATGTTAGATAGTGTTGGAGCTGAATTTGTCAGACAGAAGATTTGCTATATCTCCCGGTTCTGTGAATGTGGCTTCATTTATCAACAAGTCAGCACCCTGTAGTGTGCTGCCTTTGAGGTTTCCGATAGAGCTAAGTAAAGCCTTACAATTGTCCTTGGCCTGGAACATTATCTTTACCTCAAAATTTGCTTTGTTTGATTTAATTATCCTACTTAGATGTCTATTCAGTTTTATGACAAAATGTTTATCTTTTTGCTGTTATACTTCCTAATTTTAGCATTATTTTTTTTTCATTTGTTGCATAACCTATTTAATTTTGGGTTCCACCAGGATGATTTCTTTTGTGAGTTATTTTTGGGCATACTTCTTATAGTCATAGCAGTCTCTATGGAATCATTGACATGGTTGTGCAAAGTTTCTGTGAATAATTCTGCATAGGCTGCTATGTTATCTGGGTTTGGAGGGTCTTGAAATTTTGACAGGTTATTATTTAATAAAAGGTAGTTTGCCTTGGAGTAGTTTCTAACTGTTGGATGGTTTGCTGGGGTTACAGAATTTATTCTTATTTCAAAGGTGGCTGCTTTGTGGTCTAACCTTACCAGAGGACACAATGGGGGGTGGGGGGCAGTGTTCCCCTATTCTATCTCGGACTGCATTAGTGATTGCCATCCCACCTATGCAGGCCAACTGCATAACAAAACCATGTCTTCCCATGGGATTTTCAAATGGAGGTAGTTTCCATCAGCCAATGAATCCTGAGTGTTACATGACAACATCTAAAGCACATACCATCCACAGATAAGGAGGAGACATTTTCTGATTATACTGTCACCAAACTACTGCACCATATTAAGTTCTTTTGAATCAAATTGCATCTCAACCAAAAATAAAAGAAAAATCAGTGATCTTAGAAAGGAAACAAGCATGGGTCAACTAGTGCCAGACAAGCCATGATAACGTTTATCTTTTCAAACAAGTGGTATAGGTCTGTAAAGAAACATATAAAGTATTACTAGAATCATGAAAAACGTATTATAGGTTCATAGGATGATACTAGGCTATTGACCCGGAGGCCCTTATAAGCCTTGCCAAAAATTTCACCCATGTTCCCACAAAGTCAGCACCTGTTTTCCCTGTCCAGCAGGGATACAGGTGGGATCCCAGGGGTATATTTTCTGTTTCCCATCCAATCATCCAGGTTCTTCTTAAACAGGGCTAGTAAGGTGTACAGAACAACATTGTAAAATGCAGTTAGTAAATCACTCTCACATTTTTACCATAGCCCTTCCACCTATAGCCAGAATTATTCTGCAACTATTTAAAAAAAATAACCCTGACGGTCTTAGTTCTGGAGCCACAGATAAATATCCTAACCAATTCTAAAATCCCTACCAGTTGTGTTAAATCTCTTAGAAAAATACACATTTGAACATAAGTCTGAGATTGGCAAGTTTATTTGTTTCCCATCGAAACAACCTGCCATTCTAAATTAATCTTGAATGGCATATCACCTGCCCCTTGATATGATCTTTTTTACTGAAGCAGTGGTAACTACCAAATGAGGATAGGTATTGGAAAAAAATAGGTGTTTGAAAATGGAACCAAAACAGTGAATAATTTTTTTTTGAAGGCTTAACCGTCCAAAAAATCAATTGTTTCATACTTAGTATTATGTGTTAATATTAAAAAGGATGTAGAATTATTAATATAGTTAATAAAAGACTCAAGGAAGGTCGTAACTCCTCTTCAGAAAAGAATGATGTCATTTAAAAAAATGTACAAGTGCTCTCCTAGTGCCACAAAATAAAATTAGCATAACTTGAGGTTACTGCAGCACCCATGGTGACACCTGGGGGATGGTTAAAGCAATCTGCTTCAAAATAAAAATAATTTTTCTTTAAAAATTAGTTTAATACCCCAATATGTTAAATCATTTGAGTCCTACCAGCATTTATGCTAAGTTTATTTTGTGGCACTGGGAGGATACTTTTATTTTAGATTCAGCATTTTTGTCCCATCATTTTTCACAAACATCCTACTTTTTCCAGTCTCTATCTTCCTTTTGGGAACTATCACCCTTTCAGTCAAAAAAGCTCTTATTAAGAGCAACATGGTATGACTTTCAGTATTAATTTCTGATGACAGGCTATTTAGACTGGAAACGTATAAACTTGCATCTAATAAATGTATTCTCTGGTTAGACTTAATCTCATATTTGTGCTCTTCTGAATGTTGCTTTTATTCATATACTCATTTATTATAAGTCTCTTGATTGTTAGAAAATTTCCAACAAAAATAAAAGGTCACTGCTTAACAGGGTTGAAAGACTTTTCTACCAAAACTCATAAAATGGCCTCATTTTCATTAGCTAAAAAAGACAACACTTCCACCCCACTACTGATCACATTCCTTTGACCCACACTCCCCTTTTCTTCCTTAGGCCCTCCCCTACTGCTTATATTATATCACTTCTGAGCAAACTTAAACCATACTCTCTTTCTGCTGACAACCTACTCCAATTTTCTTTAAACTTGCTGCTAAATCTATTGCCTATCCCATCTCTATGTTCATCAATAGATCTATCCAAGAATGCACAGTACCTGATATTTGAAAGAAATTCTGTGTCTTACCCCTGCACAAAGGCGATAACTCTTTGGACCCCACTAATTTCAAACCTATTGCAATACTATTACCTCTATCAAAAATCCTGGAAACATGCATTTATAAACAGCTTCTTGATCATCTTATACAGGAAAACCTCATAATCCCTACCCAACATGATTTTTGCCCCCATCACAGCACTTCTACAGCACACATTTCTTTTATATAGACCACTGCAAAATCTTATGACAACAACAAGCTAGTCTCCTGTCTTTTCCTTGACCTCTTTAAAGCCTTTTATACTGTCTCCCACAAACTACTTCTATCTAAAATTAGTAGCCTTAATCTCTCCATCACAAGTCAATGTTTCTCCAGTTATCTTTCCAACAGATTCCAGTCTATCAGATGGCTGTCTGCCTCCTCCCCTTCCTCCCTGTTCAAACTGAGGTTCCTCAGGGTTCCATTCTTGGACCCCTGTTTCTTAATATTTTCACTACTAACCTCTACACATCCTGCACCCACTCATCCTTAATACAGTACACTGATGGCTCTACAACTATCACCTGTTCTGACAGTCTCTCCCACCTCCTTATCTTTACCCAAGAATCACTCCTCTCAGTGGAACACTGGCTAAATAGTAATCAACTTCTACTCAACCCTAAAAAAATAAACTTTCACTCTTCCTCCCAAAATCTGTACACACAACACAAAAATACCTTCACTGTCACATCCCTAAATAACACAATTATCTCTGTTAAACCACATAGAAAACTGCTTGATGTAACTATCAATGACCAGTTTTAATTCAACATCCACACTCAACAGATTATCAGAAAGACCCACCAAAAACTAGGGACTTTGTATAAGCAGAAAAAATATCTCACTAATGAAGCTAAACATTCTCTAGCTCAGGCCTTCCTACTACCACCCTATTGTACGCTGCACCTATCCTCACTAACATACAATCCAAACTATCACTTAAACTTGAAAACATTTATAATAAAATTGCTAGATTTCCTGCCAATGTCTCCTACCGCTCCCACCACTGCATAGCATTAAAAAACCTGCAATGGCTTGAATTCCAGCAACAGCTCCTTCTTCCTCAGCTACACATCTCTCACTTCATCTTAAACAGACCCTCCTCCTGTCTTGCTCTCTCAGCCCTCCGCTGACCCTACTCCCAAAACATACTCTCCGAAGCTCTTAGAAATTCACAAGCCTAATAAAAACATAGGCAAACTTCTCTGTAATCACTCCGTCAATAAAGCTTGGAATAAACTGCCTCTATGCTTAAGAACTCTAACACTTAAAAGCTTCAAAAAACTCTCAAGGGCAACCTACTAAAATCTTGGTCCTGCTCTTCCTCTGCACCCACTTAATATACCTTCTCTGTATTCCCTCCTTATTTTTCATCCTGTGCTCACTCATAACTATGGGTTACTACTACTTCTTAGATAGGGTTTTTGTATTTTGGTCTCTAACAACCTTGATTGTAATTAATGTTAATTTCTACTATTCTATTTGATTGTAATTTGTTGCTTTTGTGTTATTATAAAGCATTTTATCTTGTATTTTGTATATGCTTGGAGCTTTTCTCCTTGGGCCTCCACTGAAAAAGGGCTTTTGCCCAGTCTGACTAACCCAGTTAACAAATGTCAAATCAATAAATAATAATCAAACTCATAATAGTAGCATTTCTAAAGACCCTGTTCCAAAACTGTAGAAAGTTACATTATTCACCTACAAAGGTAGGGTGCATCAGCTGATCCCAACAATATTCCACCCATCAACATCCTCAGATAAATGGTGAGAACTCTTAAAAACAATCACGTATCAGCAGTTTGTCAACATAAAAAAAAAAAAAAGAAAGAAAAAAAGGCAGGAGCAAGAAAGACCCAGCTCCTGGAAATATCAATTAGTTATGCAATTTTGATCTACATTAAACATGGACTTCTTAAGAATAATATCAACATTTCTTCACAAAATATTCAAAACAATCAATTATGCATGTAACAAACAACATGACACTTCAACATTTTAAATAGTTAATTCATTTTATGGTATTATATATCTTAAGAGACTGTTTAATATGCTGACTCTGGATTTAATGTTAAAGCAGCTGGAAAGTATATATCAGGGAGGTTATAACCCATCCTGTGTCTCTTCCGGACTTACACATAAGCCAAATACCACATATTGTACAAAAATAGAGAAATTTCTGCAAGAATATGAGAAATATAGCTGAAGAACTTAAAGATCATATTTGTTTTCAGTAGTTTTTACCTGTAATTTTAGACATATTATTCACAAGTGGAAATATGTCCAAACCCATGTAATTCCAGGTCTCATTCACGTTGTCCAACTTTTACAAGTTTGAACGTCTTATGGTCAAAACCATATGTTTGAACTTGTCAAACTTTGAATGTTTCAATGGAGATCACCATAAGGGAAGCTTTCCCTTTCCTGCAATGTAGTGCGATCTCGGAGTTGGAATATTTAAGTAGCAGGGGTTGTGGGGGTGCAGAGGGGCTTGCCCCCCTGCTTATAACCTTCAAGTAAGTTTTTTGTGTTTTTTTTTTTTTTTTATTATTACATTGTCAAACTTTTAAAGTTCGAACATATGATGTCGACCATATGGTGCTCGAACTTTTAAAAGTTTGACAACGTAATATAGACCCTGTAATTCCTAGACCTCAAGGAGATCTGTCTGAACATGGGAAGCTTGGATTCAGAACTTCTGTGTATTCCTCATTATTAGTAAATTAGGCCAGAGGCCAGAAATGTTCAGTGTTTACATTCCTACAAGTGATTGTTGAAGAAGCCATAAAAGTATTTGACTCTTTTATTTCCCTTGATGACCAGTACTTAGAAAAAAATCAGGAATTATTACAAACCCAAAATCAGTTTCCTATCAATTAGACATTTGCCTTTACAGAAGTTCAAAGTCTTGCATATACTGCCAATGCTTATGTTTCTTAGCTGAAGAACAGGGCTAAAGACTTTGAATTGAATGAGTTGCATGATTCATTAATAACAGGCCAAATAATGAATGGCAAAAGAAATGAAAAAAGCAAGGAGCTGGCTTTTAGAAGTAACATTCCTGAGCTTATTAAAATCGGCAGGTGTATGAAAAGGAAATAGAAGTACTATCACACAGTTATCTGTGTAAAATAAAACATGAGCCATAAAAAGTGTAGCAGTCTTGGAACTGGAAAAGACAAATTTGAGTCTAATGCCTTGTGGATCTCTTCTGTAATAAATATAGGATCTATAATGGACAAAAGGCAAAAGCTTGCATCACTCTAATTATGATTTGCAGTAGATGTGGCTAAAGGCATAAGATGTATCATTGTCCTTCATTAATTTAATCTTACAGGATCTATATTTGGAAAGATGCATAAAAACAAAAACAACTGTTCAAAGCAATATGTGTGTTTTTGAACAGAAATATGAAAATTAGATGTTAATTTGTACTTCTGGAATGAAAACAGCTGAAATACAGATGCAATGAAATCAGAATGACTGAAACAGGAGTAGATGACAGCTGGTAGGAGATACTTAGAATTAATGGATATAACTTATAATTTAAGATAAACGTGGGTGTGCAAAGGGATAAACTAACTGAGATGTAAATGACCAATGTTCAGCAGAGCATAATAGTATGGGCATTGTTTGAGCCAGGTGGGGATGATGGAAATTAATAACTGATATTGACTTGTCCATCATGGGTGGAAGGAGGTCTGGCTCACTGCATTAGCTACCACAGCTGGAGATGGAGTTGATCACCAAACATATTAAAGCCTAGCAGGATCTCAATGTCAGTACTGCTGGACTTGGCCAGACATATGTGTGTGAAACCACATATGTACTTTCTTGTAAGTAGTTATAGTAATACCTGGAAGCCATCAACAGGGAGTAATGGTACAGAAATTCTATCCGACTGACATATTGGACAACTAATAACTAACCGACTCTCACTAGAAGACTGATCTGGTGAGACCATACCAGACAAACTGTTGGCTGAAGGAGTGAGTTGGCCTGAGTTTCATCCTAATTTAATGATGAATGCCCCAGTGCAAGAAAGTAATTGACCACAAGGCTTTCAATCTGTTCCATATGAGGCCCAATGTATAACATCCAAGGATGGACTTGTGCACTTCTTCAGTGGTAGAGCACCCATTCCCAGTGGAGAGAAAATAGAAAAGCATGGACTTCTATATCAAATAGTAGTACTTAAAGATTATTTGAATTTCCCAAATAGTTAGGGGCACTATGGTTGTGAGAAACTATGAAAAGAAAAGAAAATTCACAGCTTGAAACAAAATAGTGCATGTGAACTTTCACAAAGCCCTAGTTACATTTCAGATACCATGAAGAGACTCAGCAATGATGTTCTACCTATTTTTTAGAGGCTTGAGAAATTTGCCAGGAGATTAGCACATATAAGTATACATTGACACTATACCAGTGATATATGCTATTAATCACTCTCAGACCTAAGGCTGAACATGACCAGAATGTATTTTTAAGAAGCAATAACAGCCACCAGAATGGGTAAATAAGTATAATTGTTAGAAGCAATGGTGCAGTGGTTAGATTTGTCTCCTTACAGCGAGAGGGTCTCCATTTTGATTCTTGGTCGGGTGCCTTCTGTTTGGAGTCTGCATGTCCTCACTGCATTTGCTTGGGTTTCTTCTCAGTGCTCCATTTTCTTCCCACATTCCAAAGACACACAGCAGGTGGATTGGACACTCTAAATTGGCCTTAGGTGTGAGCGTGTGTGTGAGTGTGTGGTATGGATGAACTACCGTGACAGGGCTAACCACCCCAGGATTTACTTGGCTGTAGATAATTGTCACTGTTGAAGTGATACCCTGACCTCATATGCAAAAATGGAAAAAGGGGTTGAGGATGGATGCATGGGTGTAAAGCAAGATCAGATTCACACTTGCATTGATTTGTAAGCTCTAAATGAAGCTGCTAAATAAAGAACATTATCCTTTTCTTCCATTTGAAAGAGTGCTGTCAACAATGGCAAATCCTATGATTTTTTTCAGCACTAGATACATACTAAATCTCTCTGACAGATAAAGCTAAAAGAAGCAAGCTCCAAGTTGTGCATGATTAATATATCATTAGGAAGGTATAGAATCATTAGATTCCTGTTAATATTTCATCAGCACCAGAGGTGTTTCAATGAGCTCTTGCTTGATTAATTTAAGGATTGGCGGGTGTTAACATAATTTATAATCTAATATGCAGTCAGACACAAAAACAACATGGCAAAAGACTGATCCAGCCATGAAACAAGTTAATTTTTCATAATTTGAGGATAAATAAGAGAAAATAAAAGATAACTGAGGCAAACCTGAAGTATATGGATCATACTTTAATTTTAGAAGGTCAGAAACCAGATCCATAGAAAATCTAAGCAATTGCATTAATACCAAATACCTAAAAAATAATACAAGACATCTACAGCTTAAAAAGTTATACCAAATTAGACACAATATGAAAACATTGTGAAAACATTGGTTAAAATAGGTACAGTTTACACAGCAACAATTTAACATTTAGAGAAAGTCTAGCCAGTTTAGAGAAATTAAAGGTAAGTTAGTATAAGACAAACTACAATTGAAATGTGAAGGGTGAAAAAAAAAGGTTATAGCATACTTAAGAGTCAGGGGAGAGCTAGTGATTGAAGCTAGGAAGTGATAAAGAATGGGAAGTAAGGAGGTGTAACGTTTTCTGGAATTCATAAATTCCAACGCCTTGGGTCAAATTATCCACACCCCCACCAGGGGCAGCAATATCCTAGACCTGGCCATTACCAACATGGGCAACTGGTGTTCCACACCAGAGGTCAGTTCCTCATTAGTCAGATCCGATCACAAGCTAATCACCCTAGACATCCACATCCCACCCCCACCCCCAATAGGGAAACCACCGTAAAAAATTTCTCCAAAGCCAACTTCACCCTTCTTAAGACAGAAGTGGCAAACTTTACGACACTCATGCTGATGGACAATAGAGGTACTACTGCTGAATCCTATACAAATGCACTTTATAAGCACTTACATGAGTGCATTGATCATGCAATCCCAAACAGAACCAAGATGCTATCCTCCAAAAAAAGGAAGCCAATCTGGTGGTCCCCTCACATAAACAAACTCTACAACAGAAGAAAGAAACTGTTGCAAAAAAGTGTAAAATCCCATGATTGGAGGAACTCCGTGGTCAGTCTCAGTAAGAAGCTGAGATCCCTCATAAAATCCTCCAAAGCTAGTTACAAAAACAAAATTACCACTGATTCTAAAGACAACCACAAAGCATTCTATAGCTATGTCAAGAATCTCAATGGCAATACTCAGATTTGTTCTACGTTACAGCACAATGGCACTAAATATACAGAACCAACTGATATTGTCAACATCCTGGCAGATAGGTTCAGTGCTAACTTTACCCCTCTCTCACCCCCTAAAGGGCCCATCTCTATACCGGAATAATGCAAAGTTCCTGTAATCATGGCTTCACAGGTAAAAAACATCCTCTCTAAAGCCAAGAAAACAGCATCCATGGGACCTGACAACATCCCAGGCTGCGTTCTACACCAACTACAGAATGAACTGGCACCCCACCTAAGTACCATGTTCAATCATAGCCTCACCTCAGGCTTTGTGCCCACTGAATGGTGCACAGCAATGGTTATCCCACTCCACAAAGGGGGAGCCACCACGGACCCTGCGAACTACCGCCCCATCAGCCTGATGAGCCTGGTCTGCAAGGCTATGGAACATATCATCATGGAACTTATAAACAATGACATTGGTAATCTCCAAACTCTGAACCCTACCCAGTTCAGATTTGTAAAAGGTAGATCATGTCTCCTAAACCTGACAGACTTCTTTGAAGCGGTCACCAAAGCCGTAGATGAGGGTAAGGTGGTTCACACAGCCTATCTAGATCTCGCCAAGGCTTTCAACACCACCCCCCACTCTGGAATTATAGATAAACTCACTAAACTAGGTATAAATCCCTATGTCACAAGATGGGTTGCCAACTGGCTCACTGACAGAACCCACACTATGAAAGTAGCAGACTCTAAATCCAACTTCAGACCAGTGACAAGTGGAGTACCACAGGGTTCAGTCCTGGGTCCTCTCCTGTTTGGTATCTACTTCTCGGAAGTACAGGCTAACACAGAAGGTCTTTGGCTAACAAAGTTCGCAGATGACTGCAAACTAGGAACCATAATCAAAACTCCTAATGATGTGGACATCCTACAAAAGGGCCTCACTGAGACAGATGCCTGGCGTCAAAGCCATGGCCTTAAGCTCAATGCCAAAAAGTGCATTTTGTAAAAACTCTGTACCCATGAATGTCCACATTGGCGATAGTCTACTTAACACCAAAAGTGTGATAAGAGACCTTGGGACACAGGTGGACAGTAGTCTCTCCTTTGATAATCACATCGCCACAGTAGTCAAGAAATTCTTCAACATGGCACACCTCATCACAAAAGGTTTCTCATCCAGGAAAAAAGAGGTCATTGTTCCCCTCTACTCATCACTCATTAGACCCATTATAGAGTACAATGCCCCTTTTGGTATGTACCTCACAAGACATCTAAAACAACTGGAAAGGCTGCAGAAATACCTCACAAAGAGGATCACTGGCCTCAAACAGATGCCCTACGCAGACCATCTCAAAAAACTCCAGCTTTACTTTCGCATATCGCCTACTCAGAGGTGATCTCTGCCTAACATACAAAGCTATGTAAAACCCAAAGCTGTTGGACATGCTTCACTTAAAGAAATCCCAATCCCTCCGAGCTACATGCTCTAGGGACCTAAACCTTGCAACAACAATAAACAGAACATGCTGGAGGGATAAATTCCTGTCCCAGAGACTTCCCAT